>NC_064811.1:142582707-142675284 GCF_023721935.1 Panthera uncia
CTCTCTCTCTCTCTCTCTCTCTCTCAATTTAAAAAAAAAAAAAAAGAAGAAGAAGAAGAAGAAAGAGAGGAAAAAAAACATCAGAGAAAACACAGACAGAGAAATGGGTATTTGGGAGAAAGAGAAATATGGAGAGATACAAAAAAGAAAGAAAAATATAGGCATGGAAGAAAGGCCAAATAGGAAACTTTAGTTCATGCCACACACTATTGTTCATCTAGTGAATAAGTGTTAACTCCTAAATCAATGAACTTTTAGTAGTTTAAAGTAGTCTTTTCTGTAAAAAGATTCTCCTAATTTATTTTCAATTATTATTTACTTTTCGCACAATTCTAAAAGTTTTGCATGTACACGAAGGACTGATGTGGGTTTTTTAAATATATCTAAAAAGGGGATATTTTAGAGTTAAACAAACACCCATATTATCAGGTGATATATACAGGCCAGTATACCAGCTTCTGAGAATCCAAAATCATTACCTGGCTGTGTTACAAGGCAAAGGTCAACTAAATCTTTTACTTTTTAATCATTTACTAATCTTTTTTAAGAAAATCTATTTCTTGCATTTTTAAGGGTAAATGTCAAAAATGTTCTAATTCTTATTAGCACAGTATTCGTGTTTCATCTTCAAAAGAGAAAAACCCTACATTTTGGCTTGGACAGCCATTTCCTATATTAAAAACAGGGTCATTTACTCTAATGGAGCAGCATTCCCCTTTTGCAGCCTTTTAAGGTATGACCACTTAAAATTAAAAGGCAGATGATATGCTATTTTCAAATTACCAAACTGAAATAAAATTCTAAGTCATTTTGCGTTTTAAGGTCTATGAACACACCTATGTGGTTTATCTACTACTCCATGGGTCAGATGAACTGAAAACTAGGGGTTAGTTACAGTCACTCTAAAAAAACTAAAAAGATTATTCACTTAAAACTTCCTCCTAAACCTACGTACTAGATTTATCAGTGACACACATAACTGCTGTAGGGATCATTTTCTATCCTCCAATACCTAAAATTTTTCAATCTACTTTCCTTATCTGTATTTTAAAAACCAGGTTTCCCATGAAAATCAGGGTGTCCAATTTCTCTTAAAAAGTCAAACAGCTTGGGGCACCTAGGTGGCTCAGTCAGTTAAGTGTCCAACTTCAGCTCAGGTCATGATCTCACAGTTCGTGAGTTCGAGCCCCAAGTCGGGCTCTGTGCTGACAGCTCAGCCTGGAGCCTGCTTCAGATTCTGTGTGTGTGTCTCTCTCTTTCTGGCCCTCCCCCACTTGCTCTGTGTCTTTCTCTCAAAAATAAATAAAAACATTAAAAAAAAATGTTAACATTTTGATCACTAGAAAGATGTGAATCCGTGATTCCCGTTTTACCCACAAATCACCTAATCAAATCCTTTTTCCACAAATAAAAAGACCCATTTCATCCAAGTTTCACACATGAATAAACTCCAAATTAGTCAATTAAATATTTTTATGGCACTATGAGATAAACAATTTCACAGGTGAAGACTTACCTACATTAACAATAGACCCTCTCTGTTGTTGAATCATAGTCTTCAAGGCAGCTTTACAAGTCAGCATGGAACCCAAGAGGTTAGTATGAAGCTGGGATACCATATCTTCAGTTTTTGTTCTTACTAAAAGGCTATCCCTACAAAAAACAGCAGTGGCATATAAATTAAAAACGTGATAAAACAAATTTAAAAAGTCAAGAAGTATATATTTGAGCTAGAAAGTCTACAGAGTCCCATTTTAAATCTGATTTGAGAGGCATTAAAATAAGTGATAAACTAGAAAAGATAACTTAGAAGCTGGCTGAGAGGCGAATATTCCTATCAGCTAAAAGTAGCCAAAAAAGCTTAAATAAACTGAGCAAATCCCATCATATTATAGTAAGCCTTGTTAGCAAGAAAATTAATATACTATTCTAAGTATTCTGTCCTAAATTCACCTTTTAAAAAGAAAAAAAATCTCTATTTTGATACCATTAAGTTCATGAACTGAAAAAACTTATATAATGGTGACAGAAGTCAGAATAGAGGTTATCTATAAGTATTAACTGGAAAGAAACTAGAGAAAGCCTTCTAGAGTGCTAGAAATGTTCTACAGTTCACTATGAATGTGATTACATGTTAAAATTGATCAAATTGTACCCTTATTGTATATCTCAATATAAAAGGAAGTATAGATAGACCAATTTTTAAAATACATATTTTCTTCCACTTAGAAGTAAAGTAAGTTAATATATTTACTCATACCAAAACAATTAGAAAAATACTTAAGTCTGTGACTAACCTGTTAATTCCAGCTGCATTTACCAAGAAATTAACTCGACCTAAATTTTTCTCCATCTTTTCAAATGTATTTTGAACATCACATTCTTTGGCAACATCACAGCTAAATGCCAAATGATCTCCTAAACAACAAAGTTAAATTAGAACTACTTATAAATTATGACTTGAATTTAAAAATTATTCAATACACATTTGTTAAGCATCTACTAGGACCTACACCTGTGCTAATTTAGAACCTACAGATAAAAGATGATTATGTCATAGATTCCTCTACTCATGGAGTTCAGTCTAATAAAATTGGGATGGAGGTCGGTGGGGAAGTAAACCTTAAAAATATTTCTTCATCAACAAAAAATGGCTCTCTCTCTGTCTCCCTCTTTCTGCCTCTCCCCCACTCACCCTTTTTCTCTCTCTCAAAATACACAAACATTTTTTTAAAAAATAAATTTATGTCTAATTGTTACAGTTGTGTTTAACTGGTTTCCTGATCCTGAGAATATACCCTAGGGTTTCTCACACTTTTTTTTTTTTTTTTTTTACTATGGCACATATATTAGAATAACTATTATTCAAGGCTGACCATTACAAAGCAGGAAGCTGTAAAAAGAAAACAAAATGCAAAAACTAAAAAACACACCAAAAAAAATAACTTTTTACTAAAAACAACTGTTACTTCCTTTTAAGTGTCCATTTTTAAAAAATGCGTAAATATCAAAAGAATACACTTCAAAGAAAGCATTCTCTATTTAATAATACATCATTTTAATACTCTAAAATATAGGGGTTTTTGAAAACTAAACAATTCCTTATTTTCTGGCTGACCTTGCCTATTATGTTAACACTAAAATTACACTCTCATTTCTCTGGAAACAGTGTGCAAACCAAACACTTATGGAACACATAATTCAAGGAAATGAAAGGCCCAAAGCATCCTCTGTGACTCACCGTTGGCATTCATCTGAAAACCTGTTGGGTCCACAATAACCCTTGGAAGCTCAACCAACAGTTTTTATCTATTCCAGCAAACACTAATGGCTTGGGATGACCCCATAAGGAAAATCACTTTCTCACTCTCTTGTCAGAATAACATAATGGTAGTGAATATGAGCAGCAAGAAACATTCACTGAATTTCTCCCTGCTCTGTAACTTGTTTTTTGTTTTGCTTCTTTAAAGAGCCTAATATTTTCCCAACCCATGTGCACAATTAGGGTGAACCAATCAGTATTGTTATTTTAAAGGTTACAGCCACCAGATGCATCCCAGGCCTCTAAACTTCCCAATGCCTCCATGATAGTGAATAAGGAGCATTTGTCCGTTCTAGTAAGTAAACAATAGCAGCGTCTTAGCATCTATCCTACATCCTACTTCTCCCTACGATCAAAAGACTTAAGTTTGCAAAATAATGAAAAGTAATTACTAATCCATTATTAATAAACAACAAAAAAAAGAATTCTCTAAATGCAATAAAAAGGAACCTGGAAGTCTCATTTGTCCATTTGTAAAAACCACCAAAACAATTTAATAACCTATTAAATGCTTATGGAGGTAAAGAGCCAAAACAGGTATATCTCAAAACTAGCTGGTACTAAAAAGAGTTTTGTCTATGAAACACTGCTTTGTGTATTTGCACGTGGGCCAAAACAGCCCACAGCAAAACTATACAGAGCCTTTCAGGCTTGACACGCCTATTCTTCCTGCCTTAACTCCTTTCCACCCAGCCCAGTCTCCAGGCGGCGCCCGGGACCTCGCGGCACCAGTGAGCCCTTTACCCTACAAAGAAAGTTTGTGTCTCCCTCCTTCCAGACACCAAAACAAAACAGCGACTCACGGTTAGCACTAGCCTCAGGGAGGTGAGTGCTTAATTAATGGGGCCTCACAAGACTAAGTCTCAAAGAAAACCCCAAGTTGTTCTGCCCTTGGCTGCAGGCAGCGTGGCAGGAAACACTGCGGGAAACGGTGATAAGGGGTTCTCCACCCAGTCTGTTGTCCACACTGAGGAAAGGCTGCTACTGAACGCGGGAAGCCAAACAGAGCCTTAATGGCCAGGCCTCGTTTTACGAACGAGGAGACTTTAGGCTCTCGGGCTGCAGCCCCACAAGTGGACAATTCTAGTTTGGTACCTACCGCCGAGGTCACCGGCGGCGGCTTTGGCCAGTTCCAGATTTCTGGCGATGATGGCCAGTCGGTAGCCTTTCTGAGCCATTAACTGGGCCACTGCCCTCCCAATGCCCCGGGAGCCTCCAAAAATAGCACAGACTTTGTCCATCTTGGACCGCAGAGTCGCAAACTCGGAGGAAGGAGGGCTAGGAGTGGCGGCCCCTATCCAGATTCCCTCGGTTTTTTGAGCCACGGGGGCTCCCCCCACCAAAAACCGCCAGACAGCCTCGGAAAAAGCACCGCTTTACGCCTCCTGCCACCGGACTTTAGCCACCCAGAAGGCGGGGGAAGAGGCGCGAAGAGTATGACGTATACGCATCAACGTCAGCTCGCACAGGCCTCCAGGCCCTGCGCCCTACGGGAGACACGGGCGTGAAAGAGCCCGAGCGCAGAGGACTGGCCTATTAGAGTTGCGCTGCATGCTGGGACTTGTAGTCTTCACGCAAGAATGGAAGGGGCAAGGGCGCACTGCTCAGTGGGAAATGTACTCAAAGGAATCAAGGCGGGAGGGTACCTCCATACCCGTTGGGACCTGGCAGTCGGAATTAGAGTTCGGATGACCTGCCATTCCAGTTTGCCTGGAACTAAGGGTTAAGACCCTGGACTTAACATTTTAAAACTAGGAGAGTGCTGTCAACCGAGATAAATTGACTATCTTAGTTAGAACCCAGAATATACATTATTCAGAGTTCCAATGTCTGCCTTTCATCCAGGATTTGTTTTTGGCTAGAGACTAGATGCCCTGCCTATTGAAGAAGTGATCGCCAAGTACCAGAGTCATGCAAAATCTGTCCCTCCCCAAGTTGCAGACCTCACCCCATCTAGATACTACCCTTCATCTCAAAGGGTGTTGCAAAGGCAGATGCCCCATCAAAAACACCATGTATAGTAGGAACTCAAGAAACGTTAATTGAATGATTGAATAGTCTTGCAGGATGATGAAACAAGCATGGCTACTGCAAACACAAACAGGTTCCTACAATTTTAAAGAGAATGTGCTGAGTGTGCTGAGAGTTAATTAGCTAACAGTCGAGGGTTCCTTAAAAATTATACTGTTAAAAGGAAGCATTTCTTGATACAATTTTAATGCATTAGATGATTCAAAAAGTGGAAGCTTCATGGGCCCTGCTACTAAAAAATACACAACCTGGAACAACAGGACTAACACACACAAAACACTAGCTAGTAGTCGGAAACCATAAAGTGCAAAATGATATTAAAACAAGAGGGCAAAGAAAGAGGACAGAGGGCAATGAAAAAATGCAGGAGTGCATGGAAAAGCTGGATTTGAGGACTGGATGCAGTTTGAATAAAAGGAAAAGAGGAAAAAAACTATAAGCGAATTGACCATTATTTTTAAAATATTTGTATTCCACCTAGATCCAAAAGGGATTTGAAATGGCTTGCAAAAATACACTCTTTAGGATGGCTACTATCATAAACAACAACAAAAAAGAAAGACAGTAACAAGTGTTAGTGAGGACATGGGAAAATTGGCACTTTTCTACTCTGTTCCTAGGAATGTAAACATTAGCTTTGTAAAACAGCATCCTCCAAAGAATTAAAAATAGAATTACCTGGGCTCCTCGCTAGCTCAGTTGGTAGAGCACGAAACTCTTCATCTCAGGATTGTAAGTTCAAGCTCCAGGTTGGGCATAGAGCCTACTTAAGAAAAATGAATAAAAATAGAATTACCCTATAATCAAACAATTCCATTTCTGGGTATATACCAAAAGAATTAAAGGCAGAAGCAGAATGTCAGAGGGATATTTGTATACCCATTTTCATAGCAGCCATTATTCATAATAGCTAAAAGTTCAAGCATCCCAAATGATCTTCAACAGATGGATGGATAAGCAAAATGTGGTACACATACACGCAATGGAATATTATTCAGGATTAAAAAGGAAAGAAATTCTGCAACATGTGACAACATGGATGAATTTTAAGGATATTATGATAAATGAAATAAGCAAGTTACAAAAAACAAATATTGTATGATTTCACTTATATGAGGTACTTAGAATCATGGAGACAGAAAGAATGGTGATTGACAGAAGCTGGGGGGGTGGGGGTTGGATGGAGAGTTATTGTTTAATGAGTATAATGTTTCAGTTTTATAACATGGAGCATTCTGAAGAGCCATGGTGGTGATGGTTTCATAATATGGCTGTGCTTAATACTACTGAGCTGTACGGTTAAAATGGTTAAGATAGTAAAATTTATGTTGTGTGTATTTTACCACAATTTCTAAAATTGGGGGAAGAAACCTCAGCAATACAAATATTACCATTGACAGCATGAACACAATATGCAGTTTAAGATTTCTTAATGGAGTTTTTTTTTGTCCCTAAAGCATACAGCAATATTGTCAAAATACTGTAATTTAAGAGCCCTTTAAACATTTCTTTACTGAAGAGTTATACCACAAACTTGATATCAGGTTATTTATAATTTTTTTAATGTTTATTTATTTATTTTGAGTGTGTGGGGGAGCATGCAGAGAAGGGGCAGAGAGGGAATCCCACGCAGGTTCCAGCACAGAGCCTGACTCAGGGCTCAATCTCATGAATTGTGAGATCATGACCTGAGCCAAAATCAAGAGTTGAATGCTTAACCAGCTGAGCCACCCAGGTGCTGCTGTAATTTTTAGAAATTACTTTATTTTTGTCATGTTTATTTAATTTTGTCTTTTAATTATATAAAACATTTATATGGTGTTAAGTGTAAACCACAGAACAGGTACTTCAGGGAAGTATAGCTTTCATCCTTGCCCCTGTTTTCTGTTGTCTTCCTACCCCTATAAATGACATTTTTGTTAACTTTTTATTTATCCTTCCATTCTTTCTTTTTGAAAATATTAGAAAACACATGTGTTTCCTATTTCACCCTCTTTCTTATACAGCAGGTTGTATTTATAGTATACACACCTTGGTTGTTTTGGGTTTTTTTCCAGCATAATAATATACCTTGGAGATCATTCCATGGCTGTGTACTGAGATCCTCCCCCTTCCTTTTCAAAGCTGCGTAGTCCACCATTATGGGGATTGTGATTGGCAGAATTCTATAGATGGCCCTCCCCCGAGACCCGCCCCTTCCCACCCCAGCTAGTCAACCAAACACTAATCTAGAAACAACTGTGAAAGGAATTTGAAGATGTAATTAAATCCCAACTCAATTAACCTTAAAATATGTAGAGTATCCAGGTAAGCCTAATCTAATCAGGTGAAACCATTAAAAACAGAGCGTTTTTCTCTTGCTGGTGGCAGAACCAAATCAAAGACATTTGAAGCATGAAGGGGATTCGGAGCAGGAAAAGTGTTCCTGCTGGCCTCCAGACAGAAAGCAAACAGCTACACTGTGAACTGTGGATGGAGAGGGATAGCCTTTAGAGGCTGAGCTCAATCCTCAGTTAAGAACCTCAGTGCCACAGGTGCAAGGAAGTGAATTCTGCCAACACTCTGTGAGCTTGGGAGAGAACCCCAACCCTCAGCTGAGAATTGCAGCACGAGGCCCACATCTAGACATCAAGTCTGAGACATGAGCAGAGGATCTAGCTACATGGTACCCCAGACTCCTGACCCATGGAAAATGTTAGATTAATAAATGTGTGCTGCCTTTTTAAAAAACAAAACATGAGTACATGATTCTAAAAGATAGAGAACCACCCTCACCTGCCCCCTCCAAGGCCAGAACAAAAGCATGAGGTTTGTTGAAAAGCTATACAAATAAAATCACGCTCTAAGAATCTATTCAGTACTCAACAAGAATGGCATACGTGATTCCGAGTTTCCTAGTGGTTAAAGCAACCAAGGAAACACAATTAGTTACAAGTAGTAATTTTTATAAGAAGTAAAATCACAGAAATGCAGCATAGAGGTGGACGGGAAACTTCCTCCTCACAGAACCACATAAAGGGCACACAAAGGATTATAGTGGACTTTGTCATAAAATGTATATGTTAAGGCATACAAGCCAATTGTTGTAAGCAGAGAACACAGCATCAAAACCCCTTTTAAGGAAAGTAAATACCATAGGAAGCTAAACAACATAAGCAAATATTTAAACACAAGAATGAGTCTTTGTATATATGAAACAATGAGGGAATAAACCTGATTAGGGGGAATTAGGATGATGCTGGATAATAGCAGGATTTAAAGCCAGAGGATGGCATTAAATGAATCACTTTAACCAGAAGTCACAAGGTAAAAGCTGCACCTAAAAACAAATCTAGTAATGATATCAGGATGGGCTGTCCAATTTGTCTAAGCCCCTCTCCCACTACACACTCATCATATGTAATCTTGGAAAGGAAAAGCTCTTTTAGACAAATTACCAATATGTGGGTCAGCCTAAATGCCAGGTGCATTCTTGGCATCCAGCTTCACAGAGCAATTCACAGAGGTTCGGACTTTGTGGACAGTTCTGTCAATTTCATAGGGAAAGTGTTATATTTTTTCTGCACACTGTTATGTTAGCAAAAAGCATGTTTTTACATCATTAACACACAATGCAAGGTGACATTCAGAATTCTCAAAACCTTCCAATTTTTCTCACTGTGCATATATGGTAATGGTAGGTAGAGCTTTTCTTTTGCCACTTAACTTCAGTTTAAACCCCAAAGCTATTATTTACTTTTTTTCCCTCTTAATGTAATACCACTACTATCCTGAGTGAGAAAACACTTATCACAACATATCAGCCATTAGCCAGGTTGGTTATTGGCAAAGGAAGTCTCTCCCTAACCCCTTGATAGTGAACTGAGAGTCTGTAAATTAAATTGGGTCTCCTTTCCCCAGCAGAACACTGAAGAAAGCCAATGGGTCAATCCATCTTTAGTCCTTTCTTCTCACAACACCAGTCACTTTTGCAATAATATGTTGACCATATTTTACACTTTTCTTTCATTTAAGCCCCCATAAGAATGTATTTTCTCTTGACTCCCATTATTGGAAGCACCTTAGAAAATTCCTTATGTGTAAAGACTATTAGATTTTAAATACTGTATGCTTTATATTCTTTTTTCTTGTTACAAAAGGAATGTTTAATTGTAAAAATTATTTCTAAACAACAATATTTTTAAAAGTCATTGAAAGTATTGTTCATATTCATTGGAAAAATTATATGCTATGTGCATTATATCTCAACAAAGCTGTTCTTTAAAAAGTTAATTGAAAGCTCATTTCCTACTACAGTGGATCCTTGTGCAACACAGGGGTTAGGGACGCCAACCCTCATGCAGTCAACAATTCACATACAACTTTTGATTCCCCGAAAGTTTAACTACTAATAGCCTACTCTTGGCCAGGAAGCTTTCCGATGATATAAACAGTCAATTAACACATATTTTGTATGTTGTATTTATTATATACTGTGTTCTTACAATAAAGTAGAGAAAGAAATTGTTACTTAAAAATCCTAAAGACGAGGGGTGCCTGGGTGGCTTATTTGCTTAAGCATCTGACTCTTGATTTTGGCTCAGGTCATGATCTCATGGTTGGTGGGATCAAGATCTGTGTCAGGATCTGTGCTGACAACGTGGGGCCTGCTTGGGATTCTCTCTCTCTCCCTCTCTCTCTCTGCCCCTCCCCCACTCTCTCACACACGCTCACTTACTCTCTCTCTATCTCAAAATAAGCATTTAAAATAAAGAAATAAATGAAGATAAAAATCCTAAGAAAGAGAAAATACATTTATAGCACTGTACTGTATTCAGTGAAAAAAATCTTCATATAAGTGGACAGGTGCAGTTCTAACCCATGTTCAAAGGTCAACCGTAAATAGGGGCACATGGGTGGCTCAGGCAGTTGAGCATCCAACTTCAGCTCAGGATCTCATGGTTCATGGGTTTGAGCCCCGCATCGGGCTCTCGGCTATCAGCAAGGAGCCTGCTTCAGATCCTCTGTCCCCCTCTCTCTCTCTGCACCTCCCCCATTTGCACTCTCTCTCTCTCAAAAAATAAATAAATAAATAATAAATAAATAAATAAATAAGTCAATCACGAATGAGGTTTGAAACTGCAGCTAAAAAAAAAAAATTAAAAAAAAGAAACTGCAGCTAATTGTAAGTGGATTATAACTTTCATGGGCATTTTTATTATAAGTCAAAACTTATAATGCTCACTATTCCTAATCCATAAAAAAATTTTTTATAATTCATAGTTATGGTTAAATATTTGTTGGGAGTCCTCTTTACACAACACTCTGTACTAAGTGCTTCCAATCTAGTGGGTCTATAATTGAACTGTCGCCTTTCCTCCCAGAAGTCGTCAAGCCATGATGAGTAACTTGCAGTACCCAGACTGCATGTGGCCAACCTAGCTTCTCAACACAGCTCATGCTGTTATCTCAAGAAGAAAGATTAGAAAACTGCCTCAGAGTGGCTGCACAGATAGAACTTTTGTGATTAGTCGGTGCAGCTGCAGCGTTGGTTTTCTCCTGACATTCTTCTATCCAATCTGTTAGGTAATCTAAGTTGTAAGGAATGTACTTTTTATCATTTACAAAAGCCTATTTCATTTTGAACTGGAAAAAAAAAATGTGTCTTGGGAGCACTTTTATTTTGTTGAATTGGCATTCATGCCAAAAAGGCTGCCAGGGAGCCAAGACTGCCCATCATGCACTTGATTAAAGCAAAAACTTAAAGTTTATTCCTACCTTCTCTCCCACAGTCCATCACAAAGTCCTCCTGATTCTTCTTCCTAACTACCACTCCAGCCTACACCCTCTCCTCAAACCTCATTGCCTGAGTGACTCACAGAGCTGATCTACCAGCCTCCAGGAATTCAGCCTTTGATCGGCCCTCAACACCACCACCAGAGGGCTCCTTCTAAAATACAAATCTGATCCTATCACTCCCTGAATAAACCCTGCAATCGCTCCCCATCAAGCACAGGTTAGAGCAAAGTCCTCTTATCCAATAACCTCTCCAGGATCCTCTCCTGACCACCCTCCTCACCCCTCACCCACCAACCTTCTTCCCAATCACACATTCTCATCTATACAAGGTATTTGCAATTCCCTGAAATGATACGTTCCTGCACACTTCCATACTTTTCCAAAAACTGTCTTCCCAACCTGTAATGCTCTCACTTCTTCTCCTAGTAAAATCATATTATCATTTAAGCCTTGACTCAAACATCTCTTCCAACTGAAGCCTTTTCTGATTCATAGCAGGATATGCTGATGCCCTCTTTTATTCCTCTCCTTACCTTGTTTGTGTCTTTAAGTCTGTTTCATGGAGAGATCCTGACATCAGAATTCAGGGAATTTTAGGAAAACAGTGAACAGATTCCCATGAATCTGTGAACACAGCTAGTTAAATACAAAGTCCATTTTAAGTGTGTAGTTTCTGGGCACACGGATGACTTCTTTCATCAGGTTCTCAAGGGGAACTTTCACCTACAATGGTTAAGAACTTTCTGTACCAAATTGTAAACTCTTTGAATGCAGACATGATCACATTAATTTCTGTTTCCCTGGTTGTAGCACAGTTCCTAGGGCTTGTGAATGCTCAGTACATTAGCTAATGGATGGATAAATGAGTGAATGAAATAACCCATTTAAAAAGAATTTACTGCTATGGGCAAGAACCAGTGTTGGATATAGCCATGATTAAAATAGCCCTGGTTCCTGTTTTCATTGGGGAAATAATCTGGCAAGGAAGACAGACATTAAACAATTAATCATGCAATTACTGTTTAATTGCAATAGTGGGAAAGCTTATAAAGGAGAAGTACAGGCTGCTAAGAGAGGACATAACTGAGGGCTTTGATCCAATCTGGGGGTCCAACGTCAGAGAAGGCTTCTCTGAAGATGTAATGTTCATAAATTAAAGGAAAAACTAAGACCTATTACAAACAATGATAACTAGAGTTACTATCCATGAGTATAGTACAAGTTTAACTAGGAGATAGCAAAATTTACACATAAATAAAAATCCTAATTAAAATTCACTTTTCATTATGAAAGAGATCATTAGCCAAAGTAGGGTTAGTATTACTCCTGGATGAGATCACTTAGCTTAGATGTTTCACCAGGAAGCACCATGGAAGGGTATAATGCCTGAAATTTAATGAAACTCCTTTTCTTATCTGCCAAAATGTTTCTAATGGTGTAAGGCCAGCTCTAGATGCTTAAGATCAAACCCCCAATGCAGCCCGTCTGCCAAGCTACACATAAGAGAACTCTGTGTTCCCAAAACTAGTTCTGAGGCTGGCCTCCCCCGCTCTAACCCCATTCTCCTATCATTCCATTCCCATCTCTTTGTTTCTTTGGCACTTTCCCTGCTCTATCCTTCTGGCTGGAGACTATCACTTGGCTCTCAACTCACCTGCTGCGTTTCTCAGGCTCAAGTGAACTTTTCCCATCCTGGCCCTGCCACTCCTCAGGCTCATAGATCTGTATCAGAGGCCCTGGGGAAACTCTGGGACATCCCACCTCCTCCATGGACTGTGTCTGGAAGCTGTGACTGGAGTTGGACTCTGCACATTCTGACTCTCCCAAGTTCACCCAGGAAAATGTGAATCTACACTGTGTGCCTTTAACATTTGAGACCAATCTAACACGTAATGGCTTCTGCATTTCCAGATTGCAACTATGTGACTACAGGGATCTCATTTGAATGATCACTTCTGTCACTCATGTATCGGCTATAGACAACCCATCCCTCAGCTTCAATTTTGACTACAAAGTTATGCAGAATAGGAAACTTGGGCCTCTCAGACAGACAGACACACACACACACACACACACACACAAACTCTTAATTAAAATAGGTTTCCAGGGGTGCCCAGGTGATGCAGTCAGTTGAGTGTTGGACTCTTGGTTTTGGCTCAGGTCATGATCTCACGGTTGGTAGGTTCAAGCCCCATGTTGGGCTCTGCGCTGACAGCACAGAGCCTGCTTGGGATTCTGTCTCCCTCTCTCTCTCTCCCACTCCCCTGCTTGCGCTCTCCCTCTCTCTGTCTGTCTCTTTCCCTCTCAAAAATAAATAAACATTTAAAAAGGAGGTTTGCAATTGGAATTAATGCATGTTATGGACTGAATTGTGTCTCCTACCACCAAGATTCATATGTTGAAGCTCTAACTTCCAATGTCACTGTATTTGGAATAGGCTTTTAAAGAGGTAATTAAAGTTAAATGAGGTCAGAAGAACTGCTATGACAAAATTTCAGAGATTGAGTAGTTTATAAACAACAACATTTATTTCTCACAGTTCTGGAGACTGGGAAGTCCAAGATCCAGGCAGAGATCAGAACCCTCTTCCTGTTATGGTCTCCCCATAACCTCACATGGCACTAGAGGCAAGGGAGGAGCTCTCTGCAATCCCTTTTATCAGAGCACTAATCCCATCCATAAGAGCTCTGCCCTCAAAACCTAACTGTCTCTCAAAGGCCCCACCACTAATACCATCACGGTGAGGGGTTAGGATTTCAACATATGAATTTTGGAAGCCACAAATATCCCGGCTGTAGCAAAGATTAGGCCCTCTTCCGATAGAACTTCTGGACCTTTTAAGAAGAGGAAGAGACAATAGAGAGGTCTCTTTTTCTTTTTCTCTCTCCCTCTGTGTGCACACAGAGCAAAGGCCATGTAAGGCCACAGCAGTACAAGCCAGAAAGAGAGGCCACACCAGAAACCAACCATGATGGCACCTTGATCTTAGACTTCTAGCCTCCGGTACTATGAGAAAATAACATTATGTTGTTTAAGCCACTCAGACTGTGGAATTTTGTTATTAGAGCCCCAGCAAACTAATGAAATGTGACGGTTCACTTTCTTCTTTGCTACAACCAAGCTGATCACATAAACTGAGTTGGGAAGAGAAATGTTACTATGAGAACCATTCCAGAACAAAAGTATGAAGAACACGAATCTCACACACTTACGCTTGCCCATCACTCACAGACATCCAGATTCCTAAAATCTCTCACTTACACTTTTGCCAAAGCTCACTTTTGGTGAGGACTTTGAAATTCATTTCCTCTAAGTGGTAAATAATACAACAGCATGAAGCGTTAAGTCGCTTAGGGACATGTGAATTTAACAGAGAGACAAGTGTTAAGCTAAAGAGATGATAATCTAATAGTGAAGTATCACCTAGCATCTACCTATCCAACAATATAAATCTGCTGTGAGCTCAGGAATATCCTCAGTACCAGACACAAAGCTCTGGGGATAAGAGAACAAAGAAGGTAATTACCTGAATTGTGAAGCTCACATGTGTTGAGGGAAATGATACATAAGTAGGCTATAATGCAGTGTGATGAAGGCTATAATATAAATGCGAACAAAGAGCTGTAGGAACACAGAGCTTTAGACTTCGGCCAAGTAATGAGGGTGTGTGTGTGTGTGTGTGAGTGTGTGTGTATACATCTCTACATGTGTATACATATATACATACATATAAATAGATTTTATTATAGGTTTTTTATATTATAGGCATATGTACATTATTACGTTTGTATATATGTACATACATGTGTATATGTATGAGTGTGTGTATGTAAAGCCAAGGCCTTACTAAGATGACAGCTGATGCTCATTGGATATTTGAAATACTACATGCCAAGTACACTGTTTACATGGGTTTGATCCTCACAACAAACTACGATGTCAAAAAATATCATTACCCTTGTGTTTACAAACAAACAAGGAAACCAAAGCACAGAGAGGTTAAATTGTCCAAGATCACACAACCAATAAGCAGCAGAACTGGGATTTCTAACTGAGCCATAAATGCTATAGAGCCTGCCTTCCCAGCCACTATGTTACAGTGCCTCTATCTGATCTTCCCAGGAGCCCTGAAAATCTACCATATCCACATAATGCCAAGTCTGGAAAGTTTTTAGGTAGTTGTAATTGTATTCAAGATTTTCTGTTGCAGGAAAGAGAAATTCACTAAAGCAATACAAATACCCAGAGATTATTGTATAGGGCATTCCATCAGAAGGGAGCAACCTGGGGTCCCCTGGGAATAGGAAATGGTCATTGGAAATCCTCAGAAATCATAGCAACTCTTCTTTCTGCTGCCTTCCTGCTCTGTGTAGTCATAAGATCTCCCTTCTTTGCTCTTCCCTGTTCTAAATTGCCACTTCTTCCTGAAGAACCACTTTATCTATGCACAGAATTGAAATAGTCTACTTTAGCCCAATAGCACTTTTCAGTTCAAGTGGCTAAAGTCTGTCTCTCTTTGTTAAGACAGGAAATTTGATTGGTCATTAGCCAGGTGAGAGATTAAAAGTGTGCTGTGTAAGTGGGGTGCTTAGAGACTTAAAGTACAATCTTAGCCAAATAACCTTGCCACAAGGGCTCAGAATGGGAGGCTGTTATTAAAACAGACAGGCTGGGCAGTATTCCACTACAGGTCAGATAGACCTATACAAACATCATCCTCCTAGGTGACCTTTACTAAAATTAAGCACTCTTTAAAAATATTCAATTTATTTAAATTGAAAATAAGAACAAAAATAGTCTGCCCATTTCTCCTACCCCCCCCCCACCCCTGGCAACCAACAATCTGTTCTCTGTATCCATAAGCTTGATTGGTTTCTTTCTACCTTTCTTCCACCTTCTTTCTTTCTTTCTTTCATGTACTTTTAGATTCCACATATTAAGTGAGATCACATAGTACTTGCCTTTCTCTGTCTTACTTCACTTAGAATAACGCCCTCAAGGTCCAACCATGTCACAAATGGCAAGATTTCATTTGAGAATAGGCCATCGAGATGACAGAGCAACATGGATATCCTCAGCTTGTCTCATCCCTGAAAACACAGTTAGATTAGCAACAAACCATTTTGCACACCTAGGAAATTGATTTGAGGATCAACACAACAATCTGTATAACCTGAGCCACAGAACTCAGAAGGTATGCAATGCAGAGAGGTGAACTGGGGAAAGGAAAGCCGCAGAGGGTAGGGAACTGTTTTTGCGGAGACAGAACAGAGAAAGGGAGAGAATGTGGCACATCAGGAGGGTGCAGGAAAAACATTCCCGGTAAAGTAGCTGGAGAGAAAGAGAAAGAAAGAGTGAAAACACTCCCAGGGGAATGAACAAGAAATCTGTTCCCCAAAACCATTGATGGAAAGAAAGGAGAGGGTTTCAATACCACCAGGATTCTATAAACAGTAGAATGCAGAGGCTGAAGTTTTGGAGCTCAGTGTCTGGCAGTACGCTGGTGAGGAAGCAGGACTAATCCCCAGGAGCAGGGAGCAGGATGTGAAGGGTCCATGTGCCACACGGGGAGAAGCAGTAATCTTTCTGGGAGAGCATTTGGTAGGGGTCATATGGCCTCCCCACAGGCAAAGGTCCCAGCAGACCCCAGAGAGCAGTCATATTTGCTGGTATTGGGACAAAGACACCAGAGAGCAATGAAACCTGGTGCCAGCTGTGTGTTGTGTGACTTGCCACAATCTCTGAACCTCTGCCACTGCATGATGACACAAATGTTTTCTGGGATAAGCTGGCACCTGGCCATTGCTCAGTGAGACTCTCCCCCAGACAGTCAGCAAGGGTCCAAGCTGCAGGGGTCTCTGAAGTGTGGGGTTTTGAAACACAACCCCTTCTGAGATAAAACTCTGGAGGGAGGTGCCCACTGGCAGGTGGACAGCTTGGACATGTACAGGGTGGAGGCGGGAAGTGGACAGAGGCCTGAGACAAAGGAGGGATGCTTGATTACCAGTTGGTGAGAGCGCAAAATTCCTGTGCCAGAGACTACAGAGCTGGGTGAAGCCATTTCCACCTCTCCCACTCATGTGCATGCGCAGCAGACTGATACACCCCAGTAAGCTAAGCAGTACCACCTCAGGGACAGTGGAGCTGTTACACTAAGCCCCGCCCAACTGCACTCTCCAAGCACGTCCCCCAGAAGACCAGCACAAGTCCCTCCACCTGCATAGTGTACAGATTACAGAGGGCTTCATAGTTTCAGTTCTAGGGGAAACTGGATGTAATTTCATTCAGGTTTCATTCTGTTTGTTGGTTCATTTATTACTTCAGGTTTTTTTGCTTCCATTTTTGTTTAAATTGTGTCTCCTTTTTCTTTTTCTCCTTTCTTTTCTTTTTCTTGGATACACAAAGAAAAACTTTATTTTTATTTTCTTTATTTTTAAATTTTTATTTAATTATTTTTACTTTATTTTTATATATTTTTTTTAATTTTTTTTAATTTTTTTTTCAACGTTTTTTATTTATTTTTGGGACAGAGAGAGACAGAGCATGAACGGGGGAGGGGCAGAGAGAGAGGGAGACACAGAATCGGAAACAGGCTCCAGGCTCCGAGCCATCAGCCCAGAGCCTGACGCGGGGCTCGAACTCACGGACCGCGAGATCGTGACCTGGCTGAAGTCGGACGCTTAACCGACTGCGCCACCCAGGCGCCCCTATTTTTATATTTTTTAACATTTTTTAGGGGCGCGTGGGTGGCTCAGTTGGTTGAGCTTCTGACAAGCTCAGGTCATGGTCTCGCAGTTCATGAGTTCAAGCCCCGCGTTGGGCTCTGTGCTAACAAACAGCTCAGAGCCTGAAGCTTGCTTCATATTCTGTATCTCTCTCTCTCTCCCCTCCCTTGCTCATGCTCTGCCTCTCTCTGTCTCTCAAAAATAAATAAATGTTAAAAAAAAAAGACCTTCCGTTATAACAATTTTAATTCTATTTCACTTTATTTCATTTCATTTTATTTTATTCTATAATTTTTCATTTTTAAATTTTTCTTACCTTTTTTCTTTTATTTTCTTCCCCTTTTTTCCCTCTTCTATTCAGCTTCTATCAACAAACAGACCAAAGCACACCTATGATCTATCTTAGTTTATTTGATTTTTTGTTTTGTCTTTAATTTTTTAATTTTAATTTTTTATTTTATTAATTTATTTCTTCCTCCAAAATGACAAATGAAGGAATTCACCCCAAAAGAAAGAATGGGAAGAAATGACAGCCAGGGGCTTAATTAACACAGAAATAAGCAAGATGTATGAATTAGAAATTAGAACCACAATAATAAGAATACTAGCTGGGGTTGAAAAAAGCATAGACTCTGAAGAGATACAAGAAATAAAATCTAGTCAGGACAAATTTAAAAATGCTATAACTGAGATACAATCTCAAATGGATGCCACAGTGGCAAGGATGAACAGAGCAGAGCAGCGAATCAGTGATTTAGAAGACAAAATTACGGAGAATAATGAAGCAGACAAAAGGAGGGAAACAAAGGCAAAAGACCATGATACAAAACTTAGAGAACTCAGTAACTTATTAAAAAGGAACAACATCTGAATCATTGGAGTTCCCAAAGATGAAGGGAGAGAAAAAGGGGCAGAAGGTTTATGTGAGCAAATTATAGTGGAAAACTTTCCTAATCTGGGGAAGAACACAAACATCAAAATCCAAGAAGCACAGAGAACTCCCATTAGATTCAACAAAAACCGACCATCAACAAGGCATATCATAGTCAAATTCACAAAATACACAGACAAGGAAAGAATTATGAAAGCAGCAAGGGAAAAAAAGTCCTTAACCTATGAGAAGACACTTCAGGTATGTAACAGACCTTTCCACAGAAACTTAGCAGGCCAGAAAGGAGTAGTAGGATATATTCAATGTGCTGAATCAGAAAAATATGAAGGCAAGAATTCTTTTTATCCAGCAAGACTGCCATTCAAAATAGAAGGAGAGATAAAGAGTTTCCCAGACAAACAAAAACTAAAGAAGTTCGTGTCCACTAAACCAGCCCTGCAAGAAATGTTAAGTGGGACTCTTTGAGTGGAGAAAAGACAAAACAAAAAAAGACCAAAAGCAACAAAGACTAGAAAGGACCAGAAAACATCACCAGAAACAACAACTCTACAGACAACACACTGGTCCTAAATTCATATTTTTCAGTACTCAGTTTAAAAGTCAATGGACTAAACACTCCAATCAAAAGACATAGGGTATGAGAATAGAAAAGAAAACGAGACCCATCTATATGCTGCTTACAAGAGACCCACTGTATACCTAAAGACACCTGCAGATTGAAAGTAAGGTGATGGAGAACCATCTATCATGCTGATGGTCATCAAAAGAAAGCTAGAGTAGCCATACTTATATCAGAAAAACTAGATTTTAAAATGAAGGGAAATGAAGAAAGGAATTATACCATAATTAAGGGTTCTATCCACCAAGAAGATCTAACAACTGCAAGTATTTATGCCTCCAATGTGAAATGCCCAAATATATAAATCAATTAACCACAAACATAAAGAAATTCATTGATAATAATATGATAATAGTAGAAGACTTCAACACCTCACTTACAGCAATAGACAGATTATCTAAACACAAAATCAACAAAGAAACAATGGCTTTGAATCACATACTGGACCAGATGGACTTAACAGATATAATCAGAACATTTCATCCTGAAACTGCAGAATACACATTTTCTCAAGTGTACATGGAACATTCTCCAGAATAGACCCATAATGGGATACAAATCAGCCCTCAACAAGTACAAAAAGATCAAGATCATACCTTGCATATTTTCAAACAACAATGCTATGAAACTCAAAATCAACCACAAGAAAATATTTGGAAAAGCCATGAATATTTGGAGATTAAAGAACATCCTACTAAAGAATGAATGGTTTAACCAAGAAATTAAGGAGGACATTAAAAAGTACATGGAAGCCAATGAAAATGATAGCAGCCCAAAATCTCTGGGATGCAGCAAAGGCAGTCATAAGAGGGAAGTATATAGCAATCTAGGCCTTCCTAAAGGAAGGAATAAAGGTCTTGAATATACAACCTACACCTTACACCTAAAAGAGCTGGAAAAAAACAGCAAATAAAACCCCAAAACAGCAGAAGGAGGAAAATAATAAAGATTAGAGCAGAAATCAATGCTATCAAAATAAAATTAAAAAACAAAAAAAAACAGTAGAACAGATCAATGAAACCAGGAGCTAGTCCTTTGAAAAAATTAACAAAATTGATAACCCTCTGGCCAGACTGATCAGAAAGAAAAGGGAAAGGATCCAAATAAATAAAATAACAAATGAGAGAGGAGAGATCACAATCAACACCACAGAAATACAAACAATAATAAGAGAATATTATTATAAATTATACACCAGCAAATTGGGCAATCTTGAAGAAATGGAGAAATTCCTAGATACATATAAACTACCAAAACACAAACAGGAAGAAATAGAAAATCTGAACAGACCCATAACCAGTAAAGAAGTTGAATTAGTAATCAAAAATCTCCCAACAAACAAGAGTGAAGGGCCAGATGGCTTTCCAGGGAAATTCTATCAAACATTTAAAGAAGAGTTAACACCTATTCTTTTGAATGTGGTCCACAAAAAAGAAATGGAAGGAAAACGTGCAAACTCATTCTATGAAGCCAGCATTACTTTCATTCCTAAACTAACAAAGACCTCACTAAAGAAGAGAACTACAGGACAATTTCCCTGATGAACATGAATGCAAAAATTCTCAACAAGATACTAGCAAACCAGATCCAAAGCACATTAAAAGAATTACTCACCACAATCAAGTGGGATTTATTCCTGGGATGCAGGGCTGGTTCAACATCTGCAAATCAATCAATGTGATATCTCATATTAAGAAAAGAAAGGATAAGAACCATATGATCCTCTCAATAGATATAGAGAAAGCATTTGATAATATACAGCATCCCTTCTTGATAAAATCCCTCAAGAAAGTAGGGATAGAAGGATCATACCTCAATATCATAAAAGCCATATACTAAAGACCCACAGCTAATGTCACCTTCAATGGGGAAAAACTGAGAGCTTTCCCCTTAAGGTCAGGAACATGACAGGGATATCCACTGTCACCACTGTCATTCAACATAGTGTTGGAAGTCCTAGCATCAACAACCAGACAAGACAAAGAAATAAAAACCATCCAAATCAGCTAGGAGAAAGTCAAACTTCCATTTTTCACAGATGACATGATACTCTACATGGAAAACCCAAAAGATTCCACCAAAAAAAACGATAGAACTGATCCATGAATTCAGCAAAGTCAAAGGATATAAAATCAATGCACAAAAATCAGTTGCATTCCTATACACCAATAATGAAGGAACAGAAAGAGAAATCAAGGAATCAATCCGATAGGCAATTGCATTAAACACCATAAAACACCTAGGAATAAACCTAACCAAAGAGGTGAAAAATCTATACACTGAATACTATAGAAAGCTTATGAAAGAAATTGAACAAGACACAAAGAAATGGGAAAATATTCCATGCTCATGGATTGGAAGAAAAAATACTGTTAAAAAGTCGATACTACCCAAAGCAATCTACATATTCAACACAATCCCTATCAAAAATAATATCAGCATTCTTCACAGAGCTAGAACAAACAATCCTAAAATTTGTATGGAACCAAAAAAGACCCCAAATAGCCAAAGCAATACTGAAAAAAAAAAAAATCAAAGCTGGAGGTGTCACAATCCTGGACTTCAAGATATATTACAAAGCTATAATCATCAAGACAGTATGATACTGGCACAAAAACAGACACTCGGATCAATGGAACAGAATAGAGAACCCAGAAATGGACCCAAAAACGTATAGCCAACTAATCTTTGGCAAAGCAGGGAATAATATTCAATGAAAAAAGACAGTGTCTTCAGCAATATTGTTGGGAGAACTGGACAGTGACATGCAGAATAATGAACCTGGACCACTATCTTACACCATACACAAAAATAAACTCAAAATGGATGAAAGACCTAAATGTAAGACAGGACGCCATCAAAATCCTAGAGGAGAAAGTAGGCAAAAAACCTCTCTGACCCTGGTTGCAGCAACTTCTTACTTGACATTTCTCAGGAGGCAAGAGAAACAGAAGCAAAAATGAACTATTGAGACCTCATCAAGATAAAAAGCCTCTGCACAGCAAAGGAAACAATCAGCAAAATGAAAAGACAACTGACGGAATAGGAGAAGATATTTGCAAACAACATATCAGATAAAGGGTTAGTATCCAAAATCTATAAACAACTTCTCAGACTCAACACCCGAAAAACAAATAATTCAATGAAGAAATGGGCAAAAGACATGAATAGACACTTCTCCAAAGAAGACATCAAGATGGCCAACCAACACATGAAAAAATGTTCAACATCACTCATCATCAGGGAAATACAAATCAAAACCACAATGAGATACTACCTCACACCTGTCAGAATGGCTTAACATTAACAACTCAGGCAACAACAGATGTTGGCAGGGATGCGGAGAAAGAGGCTCTCTTTTGCACTCTGGTGGGAATGCAAACTGGTGCAGCCACTCTAGAAAATAGTATGGAATATCCTCAAAAAATTAAAAATAGAACTACCCTATGACCCAGAAATTGCACTACTAGGTATTTTTCCAAAACATACAGGAGTGCTGTTTTGAAGGGACACATGCACCCCAATGTTTATAGCAGCCTTATGAACAACAGCCAAAGTATGGAAAGAGCCCAAATGTCCACTGACTGATGAATGGATAAAGAAGGTGTAATATATATATATATATATATATATATATATATATACACACATATATATATATACACATATATATATATGTATATATATATATATGTGTGTGTGTGTGTATATATATATATATATATATACACACAATATAATATTACTCGGTGATCAAAAAGAATGATAACTTGCCATTTGCAACAACATGGATAGAACTAGAGTATATTATGCTAAGTGAAATTAGTCAAAGAAAGACAAATATCACATGTTTTAGCTCATATGTGGAATTTAAGATACAAACGGATAAACATAAGGTAAGGGAAAGAAAATTAAGATAAAAACAGAGAGGGAGACAAATGATAAGAGACTCTTAAATACAGGGAACAAACTGAGGAATGCTGGAAGGGTGTTAGGTGGGGGGAGGGTCTAAATAGGCAGGAGGCATTAAGGAGGGCACTTGTTGGGATGAGCACTGGGTGTTATAAATAAGTGATGAATCACTGGATTCTATTCCTGAAATCATTATTATACTATATATTAACTAACTTGGATTTAAATTTTTTAAAAATAAGTAGAAAGAAAATTTTTAAAAAATAAAAAAGTAAACTTCCAAACGGTCAAAAAAAAGGCAAGATTTCATCTTCTTAGAGCTGAATATTATTCCATTGTGTATGTGTATATATACCACAATTTCCTTATCCACTCATCCATTCATGGACACCTAGGCTGCTTCCATGTCTTCACTATTGTAAATAATGCTTCTGTGAACATGTGGGTGCATATCTTTTTAAGTTAGTGTTTTTGCTTCCTTCAGATAAATATACAGAAGTAGAATTACTGGATCATATGGTAGTTCTATTTTTTATTTTTTAATACTTCTTTCCATAGTGGCTACACCAAATTACATTCCTGCCAACAGTGTGCAAGGGTTCCCTTTTCTCCACATCCTCACCAACACTTGTTATTTGAAGTCTTTTTGATAATAGACATAGATAAAAGATAATATACAGGTGTAAGGTGATATCTCATTGTGGTTTTGGTTTACATTCCCCTGATGATTCTTAATGTAGAACATATTTTTGTGTACCTCTTGGTCATCTGCATGTCTTCTTTGGCAAAATGTCTATTCAGATCATCTGCCCAGTTTTTAATTCAGATTGTATGTGCTTTTTTGTTTGTTTGTTTTTACTATTGAGTTGTACAAGTTCTTCATATACTTTGGATATTAGCCCCTTATCAAATACATGATTTATTTTTATTTTTTATTTTTTATTTTTAAATTTTTTTTAACATTTATTTTTTAGAGACAGGGAGAGAAAGAGCATGAGCAGGGGAGGGGCAGAGAGAGAGGGAGACACAGAAACCGAAGCAGGCTCCAGGCTCCGAGGCATCAGCACAGAGCCTGATGCAGGGCTCGAAATCACAAACTGCGAGATCATGACCTGAGCCAAAGTAGGACACTTAACCAACTGAGCTACCCTGGCGCCCCATCAAATACATGATTTGTAAATATTTTCTCTCACAGTAGACTCCCTTTTCATTTTGTTGGTGGTTCCCTTTGCTGTGCAAAAGCTTTTTAGTTTGATGTGGTACCACTCATACATTTTTGCTTTTGTTGCCTTTGCTTTCAGTGTCAAATCCGGAATATCATCGCCAAGACAAATGTCAAGGAGCTTACCACCTACGTTTTCTTCTAAGAGTTTTATGGTTTCATCAGGTCTTATATTCAAGTCTTTAAACCATTTTGAGCTAGTTTTTCTGTATGGTTTAAGCTAGTGGTCCAAGTTTCACTCATTTGCATGTGGCTGTCCAGTTTTCCCAGCATCATTTATTAAATAGACTGTCCTTTCCCCATTATATATTTCTGGCTCCTTCATCATAAATTAATCATATATGTGTGGGCTTATTTCTAGGGTTTCTATTCTGTTCCATTGACCTATGTCTCTGTTTTTATGCTGATACCATACTGTATTGATTACTATAGCTCTGTAATATACTTTGAAGTCAGGGAGCATGATGCTTCCAAATTTGTTCCTTTGCTTCAAGATTACTTCCACTGTTCAAGTCTTTTGTGGTTCCATACAAATTTTAGAACTATTTGTTCTATTTCTGTGAAAAATGCCATTGCAATTTTAATACAGATTGCATTGAATTTGTAGATTGCTTTGGGTAGTGTGGACATTTTAACAGAATTAATTCCTACAATCTGTGAGCATGGAGTATCTTTCCAATTATTTGTTTCTTCCTCAATTTCTTTCAACAATATCATAGTTTTCAGTATACAGGCCTTGGTTCAATTTACACTTAGGCATTTTATTCTTTCTAATGCTATTGTAAATGGGACTCTTATTAATCTCTCTTTCTGACAGTTTGTCCTTAGTGTTTAGAAATGCAAGATTTTTATATATTGGTTTTGTATCATACAATTTTACTGAATTCATTGATTAGTTCTAACAGGGTTTTGTGTGTGTGTGTGTGTGTGTGTGTGTGGCATCTTTAGGGATATATAGATACATATATATCATGTCATCTGCAAATAGTGACAGTTTTACTTCTTCCTTTCCAATCTAGATGACTTTTATTTATTTTTCTTCCCTAATTTCCCTGAGTAGGACTTTCAGTACTATGTTGATTGAAAGTAATCATCTTTATCTTGCTCCTGATCCTAGACAGGAAAAACAAATGATCACTTGTTTTAAATGTAAAATGTACATCATTTAGTCTCCTTAACAGACTACTGTGTTTTTCTCTCCTTTAAGTAACTAAAACCAATGCCCCATGAAATCTAGAAATGTTTTGTTCCAATTAAGCAGTAGTGGGTCTCAGAACAGCATGTAGCATATAATATGTGGAGAAATGGAAAAGGAAGTCATGATATCTGAGGTGAGATATATGAATTATTTTAAAAAGTGAAACAGGTACCAATACTATAAGGAGTAATAATCAGTCCCCTCTGGGAAGAAGTACTCATAATTTTTTTAAGTTAAGGCATTAAGGAGCAAATATTTACATGTTCCTCCATAACTTATGAATGGGGGAAAAATAGGCCAGAATTCATTTTCTTATTTTGAAAACTGACATATTAATTTATTCAGCTAATTTATTAAGTTAACTCCTAGACTATACTAATTTAAAATAAATGAGTATAACGTAGATGATTCTTAAAATTTTTTAAATGTTTTTACTTATTTTTGAGACAGAGAGAGACAGAGCATGAGCAGGGGATGGGCAGAGACAGAGGGAGACACAGAATCTGAAGCGGGCTCCAGGCTCTGAGCTGTCAACACAGAGCCCAACACAGGGCTCGAACTCATGGACTGTGAGGTCATGACCTGAGCTGAAGTCAGACGCTCAACCAACTGAGCCACCCAAGTGCCCCTAATGTAGATGATTCTTAACCAAAACTATATAAAGTATCCTTTTTCCATTCTGCAAAACAGAAATCAAGTAAATCTGTTGAAAAGAATTTGCTTAGAATGTGACAAACTACAACACGAATATTTTTCAGTCAAAGTGAAGTCTTAGTCTGCTATTTTAGGCAAGACTCTAAAAATAAATATGAGATTGGCAATATAACATCATGTTTAACTACAGTTAGACTCTTCTGGCTGTACCAACAACTGAGTGATCTTGAGTAAGTTATTAAAGTCTCCAGGTTAAATTATATCTGAAAAATGGGAAAAATAACATACACATGAGGTCATTCACAAGCATGAGATGAGTCAATCCTAAATAAAGCATATAGAACAATGCTGTCACTTCAAAATTACTAATAATTACTAGTTCTTTCCATCAGTGGGCTCTCTGGGCATATGCATTGAGAGTCATGGCTTAGTCATCACCATTAAGAGTCTCGTGTTACATCATTCTTCTGGTTTCTAAGACTAAAAAGCATTCTTTTCTTCAGCTTGTGTTTTTCTTCTGATATCTAGTACTTCTTGTACCTTAGACAAAATACATCTATCACATTTCTGGTTTCTAACTTCCACCCCTTTCATTTCTTTCAAATCACTGGATAAAAAAATGTTTAAAAAATATTTGTTACCTGAGAGCTCAACTCATGTTTTTTTTTTTACTTAAAAAGAATTATCCTCAAATATGTTTCTAATTCCAGTCCTCAGAATGCTACTAAAATACATTATAAAATGTGTTTCCCTGTTAGTATCTATCACATCCTCCTTTTCCTTTGTGGCATAAGTTGCACTAATATACAACTTTGGGAGCTGTTGTGAAGCTATGATAAAGTAGGGAATCAAACAAAAGTAGATAGGTGCTGGGGCACCTGGGTGGCTCAGCTGGTTAAGCATCCAACTCTTGGTTTTGGCTCAGGTCATGATTTCACAGTTCATAAGATCAAGCCTTGCATCAGGCTCTGGACTGACAGCACAGAACCTGCTTGGGATTCTCTCTCTCCTCTCTCTTTGTCCCCACCCATCACATCTCTCTCAAAAATAAATAAATAATCTTTAAAAATATCCTCTCCTCAGGCATCCAAATCGGCCAGGAGAAGGTCAAACTTTCACTCTTCGCAGATGACATGATACTGTATATGGGAAACCCAAAAGATTCTACAAAAAAACTGCTATAATTGATTCATGAATTCAGCAATGTTGCAGGATATAAAATCAATGCACAGAAATCGGTTGCATTCCTATACACCAACAATAAAGCGACAGAAAGAGAAATCAAGGAATCGATCCCATTTACAGTCACACCAAAAGGCATAAAATACCTAGGAATAAATCTAACCAAAGAGGTGAAAAATCTATACACTGAAAACTGTAGAAAGCTTTTGAAAGAAATTGAAGAAGACACCAAAAAAATGGAAAAGATTCCATGTTCCTGGATAGGAAGAACAAATATTGTTAACATGTCGATACTACCCAAAGCAATCTACATATTCAACGCAATCCCTATCAAAGTAACGCCAGTATTCTTCACAGAGCTAGAACAAATAATCCTAAAATTTGTATGGAACCAGAAAAGACCCCGAATAACCAAAGTAATCCTGAAAAAGAAAACCAAAGCAGGAGACATCACAATCTCAGACTTCAAGCTATACTACAAAGCTGTAATCATCAAGACAGTATGGAACTGGCACAAGAGCAGACACTTGGATCAGTGGAACAGAATAGAGAACCCAGAAATGGACCCACAAACATATGGCCAACTAATCTTTGACAAAGCAAGAAAGAATATCCAATGGTTAAAGACAGTCTCTTCAGCAAGTGGTGCTGGGAAAACTGGACAGCGACATGTAGAAAAATGAACCTGGACCACTTTCTTACACCATACACAAAAATAAACTCAAAATGGATGAAAGACTTCAATGTAAGACAGGAAGCCATCAAAATCCTCGAGGAGAAAGCAGGCAAAAACCTCTTTGATCTTGCTCGCAGCAACTTCATATTCAAAACGTCTCTGGAGGCAAGGGAAACAAAAGCAAAAATGAACTATCAGGACCTCATCAAAATAAAAAGCTTCTCCACAGCAAAGGAAACAATCAGCAAAACCAAAAGGTAACCAATACAATAGGAAAAGATATTTGCAAATGGTATATCAGATAAAAGGTTAGTATCCAAAGTCTATAAAGAACTTATCAAACTCAATACCCAAAAAATAATAATCTAGTGAAGAAATGGGCAAAAGACATGAATAGACACTTTTCCAAAGAAGACATCCAGATGGCTAACAGACACATGAAAAGATGTTCAACATCACTCATCATCAGGGAAATACAAATCAAAACCACAATGAGAGATCACCTCACACCTGTCAGAATGGCTCACATTAACAACTCAGGCAACAACAGATGTTGGTGAGGATGTGGAGAAAGGGGAACACTTTTGCACTGCTGATGGAATGCAAACTGGTGCAGCCACTCTGGAAAGCAGTATGGAGGTTCCTCAAAAAATTAAAGATAGAACTACCCTACGACTCAGCAATTGCACTACTAGATATTTATTCAAAGCATACAGGAGTGCTGTTTCAAAGGGACACATGCATCCCCACGTTTATGTCAGCATTATGTTCATCAACTGATGAATGGATAAAGAACGTGTGGTGGATATATATATATATATATATATATATATATATATGCTAATCACACATAGCTTTAGAGTAAGCCTTCCCCTCATTTATGTGGGCCTCTGTTTATGGTATATTTTTAAAATATTAAATATATATAATGTGTGAAACACATTTTCTACTACTAAGATATTCTTAGATTATGTAATGAATAACTCGGGAAACAAGAGATGCCACACACACACACATACACACACACACAATGGAATATTACTCGCAATCAAAAAGAATGATAACTTGCCATTTGCAAGAACGTGGATGGAACTAGAGTGTACTATGCTAAGTGAAATGAGTCTGTCAGAGAAAGATAAATATCACATGATTTCACTCATATGTGGGATTTAAGATACAAAACAGATAAACATAAGGGAAGGGAAACAAAAATAATATAAAAACAGGGAGGGGAACAAAACAGAAGAGACTCATAAATATGGAAAACAAACTGAGAGTTTCTGGAAGGGTGTTGGGTGGGGGGATGGGCTAATTGGGCAAGGGGCATTAAGGAAGACACTTGCTGAGTAAGCAGTGGGTGTTATTTACAGGTGATGAATCATTGGATTCTACTGAAATCATGATTGCACTATATGCTAACTAACTTGGATATAAATTTTTAAAAATTAATAAATTTAAAAAAAGAGTTTCTTATGGTTTGCTTCCTTCTCTGTTTTTATCTTCTTTTTCTTTCTCTTCCTCTATGTTCATCTGTTGTGTTCCTTAAATTCCACATATGAGTGAAAATCATACATTTGTCTTTCTCTGACTCATTTCACTTAGCATAATACACTCTAGTCCTATCCACATTATTTCAAATGGTAAGATTTCATTCTTTTTTATCACAAAGTAATATTCCATTTTCTATATACACACCACACCTTCTTTATCCATTCATCAGTCAATGGACATTTGGGCTTTTTCCATAATTCGGCTCTTGTTGATAGTGCTGCTATAAACATTGGGGTCCATGTATCCCTTTGAATCATCATTTTTGTATCCTTTGGATAAATACCTAGTAGTGAAACTACTGGATTATAGGGTAGCTCTATTTTTAATTTTTCAAGGAACCTCCATACTGTTTTCCAGAGCAGCTGCACCAGTTTGCATTCCCACCAGCAGTGCAAAAGTGTTCCCCTTTCTCCATATCCTTGCCAACATCTGTTGTTTCCTGAGTATTACATAATCTAAGAATATTCTTAGTAGCAGAAAATGTATTTCACACATTATACATATTTAATATTTTAAAAATATAGCATAAACACAGGCCCACATAAATGAGGGGAAGGCTAACTCTAAAACTATGTGTGATTAACTATTTTCAAATTTTCTATTAACATTTCATTAGTAGTTCTTTGTTAATTTGGGGGATTACACAGGTATTTCTGAGGATTCAAGCCAAAGTTTTAAAATAATAATCACAGAAAAAGTTAAGTTGAGAAAAATCTATTTATTTACACAATATTTTCCAAGCACTAGGGAAAGATCTGTTTCCCAGGGCAATGGAATACCTGATCATGGCCCACTGGAGACACATGCCCACCGATACACAGTCAGAAGACATTCCATCACTGTGTTCCCTTCACTGTGTTAGGGTCTCAAGAAATAGTGGTGAACAAAAGTTATTCCTTTTATAAAACTTATAGTCCAGAGGGGAAGGTAGACGTTGAACAAGTATTTATGGTTGTGACAAACGTTATGAAAGAAAAGCACAAGTGGGGCAGAGGGAAATAGAAATGTACAATGGGGGTAACGTAGCCTGGAGAAGCAAGAGAAATTTCCTAAAGAAGTAACATTTCAATTCGTCTTAGTAAGAAAGAGTGAGAAAGAGTTAATCGAGTAAAGAAGACAACAGGGCTAGGGTTAGTGTGGAGAAAAGAGGTATGGAACCTGACTATGCAATCATCTGAGATGGAAACTATTCTAGAAATTGAACATTGGGCCAGTGTGCCTGAAGCTCGAGAGAAGAGGGAACAGTAAAATAAAATGAAAAAAAAAAAAAAAAGAACTGAAGAACTATGAGTTGCTGTGGGCCTAGTTACCATCACATGCTGGGAGGAACCTCAGCAGTCACAGCTGCCCCAGTCACCATCACTGCAACTGTGAGTGGTAAGGCTGGGACCCAGCAGCCACCTGCCCTCGGCACTGCTGACACCAAGCTGGGCTCCACTGGCAGCAGCCAGGGTGCAGGGAGTGGGCCCAGGTGACCTCACATGGGTGGTGCATGCCTGTGGGGGCAAGGTCATCGCAACAAAGGTTTGGGGAACAGTAAAATGGTTCAATGTAAGAAACAGATAGAGAAGATGTGATGCATTTATACAATGGAATACCATTTAGCTGTAAAAACAATGACATTTTGCCATTTGCAATGACATAGTTGGAGCTAGAGAGTATTATGCTAAGCAAAAAGTCAGAAAAAGATAAATACCATATGATTTCACTCATATGTGGAATTTAAGAAAAAAAACAAATGAGCAAAGAAGGGGGCGGGGGGAGAGTGAGAGAGGTAAACTAAGATATAGACTCTTAACTGTAGAGAACAAACTGATAGCTACCAGAGGGGAGGTGGGGGTGGGAGTGGGTGAAATAGGTGATGGGGATTAAGAAGTGTGCTTGTCATGATGAGCACTGGGTGATGTACAGAATTACTGAATCCACTAAATTCTACCCCTGAAACTAATATTGCACTGTATGTTAACTAACTGAAATTAAAAATAAAAACAAAAGAAAGAAAGAAAGAAAGAAAGAAAGAAAGAAAGAAAGAAGATATAGTTTCATCAAAAGGAATGACACCAAGGAAGATGTATTTGTAAACAAGACTGCTATGAACAAGAATAATGCCAGGAAGTACCTTCACAGTATAGGAGATGGAGAGACTGTGAAATTTGATATTGTTGAAGGACAAGGAGGGGCGCCTGGGTGGCGCAGTCGGTTAAGCGTCCGACTTCAGCCAGGTCACGATCTCGCGGTCCGTGAGTTCGAGCCCCGCGTCAGGCTCTGGGCTGATGGCTCGGAGCCTGGAGCCTGTTTCCGATTCTGTGTCTCCCTCTCTCTCTGCCCCTCCCCCGTTCATGCTCTGTCTCTCTCTGTCCCAAAAATAAATAAAAAACGTTGAAAAAAAAAATTAAAAAAAAAAAAAAAAAAAAAAAAGAAGGACAAGGAAAGGGTACAGAGGCAGCAAATGTCACAGGCCCTGGTAGAGCTCCGGTTCAAGGCTGAAAATATGCTTTGGTTGGTAACCACTATCGATGCTATCCATCCAGGGAGTCTTCCACACAATTACCTGCAGAAGTCCCAGAATAACAAGAGTTGCCGGGGGGTGGGGGGAGGACCCTATGGGCATCAACCACTGTCTTCCAACCCTTCTGTGCAGGGAGAAGTGGTAGAGGGAGCTGACAAGCCAGGTTCAGGAAAGTAAGGTAGACCAGCAAGACAGAATATGTATCAGGGTTATATACCATGATTCCGCAGGAGTTATCTTCCCCAAAGATAGCCTAGAGAGGATGGCTTTGAAGAAGATAATGAAAATCAAGATAAGACCCTATGCCAGCAGCCACCTCAACATAGGCAGACACCCAGAAAACTCTAAACCACACCATGGCAAAGAGACAATAGCAGTCAATCCAGAAGCTGAGAATTCATCGACTCCCAAGGTTGAGCAGATCAGGGCTGAGTAAGTACCTGCTTATCATCTATACTATATCATCTGGTTTACTCACCTAACAAGAAGAAATGAATATGAAATTCCAGCAATAAGAAGTAAATGCAAGGTTGGAGCTGAAGACCTTAAGTGCTTGCTTTTTGCCCTTGACTACATAAATAGAACTATCTGCACTATCTATGCAGCATGGGTTTTTTTTTTTTACCTATTTTTTTTTTTTTTTACCTATTTTTACCTAAAGATGTCTCTTTTTGGTAATGACAAGTGTAGTTTAAAAAAAAGCCTAGTTTTTCTCAATACACCTTTAAAGTTTTTTAAATTGTTCCATATCTGGTCACCTTAAGTAACTTAGGAACCTCATTTTTAATTTTTTTTTTCTTAACATTTAGTTTTGGGAGAGCGCAAGCAGGGGAGGGGCATAGAGGGGAGGACAGAGGATCTGAAACAGGCTCTGTGCTGACAGGCTGACAGCAGTGAGCCTGATGTGGGGTTCAAACTCATGAACCACGAGATTATGACCTGAGCCAAAGTGGGATGCCCAAACAACTGAGCCACCCACATTCCCCTAATTTTTTTTTAAATTTTAGATAGAGAGAACACAAGCAGGGGAGGGGGCAGAGGGAGAGAGAGAGAGAGAGAGAGAGAGAGAGGGAGAATCTTAAGCAGGATCCATGCTCAGCACAGAGCCTGATGTGGGGCTTGATCTCACAACCCTGGGATCATGACCTGAGCCGAAATCAAGACTTGGACACCAACCAACTGAGCCACCCAGACACCCTTCATTTTTAATTTGTAATAAAAGTTTACAACTTGGGGGTTCCTGGCTGGCTCAGTTGGTAGAGCATGTGACTCTTGATCTCAGGGTTATGCGTTTGAGCCTCACATTGGGCACAGAGATTACTTCAAAATAAGATCTTTAAAAAAAAAGTTTCCAACTTGATTTTTTTCAAGAGTCAACCAACAGCAAGCACCTATTAATAAAGTTCTTGAAAGAAATAAGAAAGAAAGAAAGAAAGAAAGAAAGAAAGAGAAAGAAAAAAGAAAAAGAAAGAAAGAAAGAGTAAGTTATATTTTGCTAGGCCTCATAGGACACCTTGCAGATTTTGAAGTGTATGTTAAAGAAAAGAGAAAGCAATAGAAGAGCCTTAAAACATGACCATGGATACACTAGAGAAGATGTATTTGGAGGGAATAAGAGATGATATTTGGGAACCACATAGGAGCTCACTATAGTAATCCAAGCATGAGATTATGGTGGATTATACTGGGGTGGCTATAGTGAGGATGGAGAAAAGTTTATGGGTTTAAGAGATATTTTAGAACAAAATCAACAATCCATGACATGGATTATTAAAAAGTAGTCTAACAGAACAATTTCATATAGAGGGTGGAAATATAAACTGATCAGAGAGACTGGGATTACTGGACTATATTGAGGGTCCATTTCAACCTGATGACTGTCATTTTCCCGGGATGTACTCCGCAGCCAAGTGCTACTGAGCTTACCCAGAAATGCTGATTTTTCCAGGCCAAGTGTGAAACATAAACAACTCAGGAAATTCAGTGATGGCCAAGAGAGTGACTAGAATGCTGGACCATGGAATCCAGGCTGCATAAAGAAGATAATAAAGCAGGAACAGATAATATGAGGTAAAATGCATACTGAGAGTAGTTGAGAAAGCAAGTGCAAAGGATAGGAGGTTGCTGGTGATCAGAAAAATGATGTATATATTGGCGATTTTCTAGACAATTTTGGGAATTGCTGAGATAGAAATGGAGGATAAGGTCACTGACAATGAAGAGTTAACAAAATGAGAAGCTAGTATCGGAGCAGTGTGACCATATGGATGTGGAAGTCAACCAAGCTGATGACAGGGTTCAGAATGGAAAGAGAGACTATAAGCCAGATACCAAAGTCTCCACTGAATAATGGAAAGTGTCAAGGATGAGACAGAAGACAATCCTGGGATGGGGAAAAATGAGTGTAAGAGTCTTAGCTTACCAACTGTCAAAAATACCAACTGTTAGAAACCATAATGTTAAGGGGTACCTGTGTGACTCAGTCGATTAAGCGTCCAACTTCAGCTCAGGTCATGATCTTGAGGTTCGTGAGTTTGAGCCCCACATCAGGCTCTGTGCTGACAGCTCAGAGCCTACAGCCTGCTAAGGATTCTGTGTCTCCCTCTCTCTCTGTCCCTCCCCTGCTTGCACTCTCTCTCTCTCTCTCTCAAAAATAAACATACATTTAAAAAAAAGAAAAACATAACGTTAAACACACACACATACACACATGCTGGAAATTTTACACTAAGGTATAAACAGAAAGGGTTTAAATGGATGAAGGAAATTAACACTAACCGAGCACCTACTATGTGTTGGTGTAGTGGAAATCTATGCTTTTTCTGCTCTGAATACCTTCCTGTTTTTCTTTCAGTAACACTATCTCCCGTTCGCTATAGAGAATGTTGTTCCCACTTTCTTCGTGGTTCTGGTGAGGCTGCCAATGACTTAACCCAATCCCCCAGCCTTTGTAAAATCAGGTGACCTAATCTAGAACAATAAGCATCTCTTTCCTGGGAATTTAAATCTTGACAAGAACTAAGACTGGTTGGAGATGATTCCACTCATGCATGAAAATAGCTGTACCCAGAAAACAGTCAACACTTCCTGCTGCAGAGATACCAAGAGTCTCCTAGTTCTGAAACTGGGTCGTTCATTTCTTCCTTGATTCTATGATTCTAATAGATCTGCTTCTCTGCCTTAAGTTTGGCAATGTTGGTTTCTGTTGCTTGTAACCCAAGAACCCAAGAACCCAAGCACTTGCCAGGCAGGGTGCTGGGTGCTTTCTGTGTGAATTTGTTTAATTTAATACTCACAATGTTCTTAAAAGGAAGGTATCATAATCCCATTCTATGCATAAGGAAAATGAAGCTCATCAAGGTTAAAGTAACTTGCTTACAGAAACACAGCCAGTAAATGGTGAAGGGTAACAAGGGGCTCAAGTCTTTGTCTTGGATGCCAGAGGCTATGCTGCTTCTACTTCACAAATAAACAGAGATATTAACAAGGATTCCTTGATTTCTACTTTCAGACATAATCTGCTTTAAATGATCTCTGCTAAATATCACCAGATACAACAAATGGAAGTTCTATATATTGTTTTACTGTATATGTGCACTTATTTCCCTACTTAAAATATCTCTTAATCGCATAAAATCCAGATCTTTTATTCTCTATTCTCTAATGTTCCAAATTCTTTTGCAGTCCATAATTAAGAACAAGTTAATTGCACATAATTTCATAATGGTGATAAGTGTAATTATGACTCCAAGATCATGCTTAATAACCATGGTGTTAAGCAAAGCTAAAACACAAAGTCCATAAAGATGTCCTATACAGGGAAGGAAATCTACTGGATGTCACAGGAGAAATAAAGTGTAAGAAGTTAATTCTCAGGGAGCCTGGGTGGCTCAGTCGGTTAGGCATCTGACTTCAGCTCAGGTTGTGATTTCCTGATTCATGGGTTTGAGCCCTGCATTGGGTTCACGCTGACAGTGCAGAGCCTGCTTGGGATTCTCTCTCTTCCTCTCTCTCTCTCTCTCTGCCCTTCCCCCACTTGTGCACTCGCTCTCTCTCTCAAAATAAATAAATAAGCTTTCAAAAAAAAGAAGTGAAAATTCTCTGCCAGATATGTACTTTCTAATTGGGAAAAACAAATTACAATGGTATGAAAAGTAAAATAGTAGACGGAAGTGGAACAAAGATGCGAAAATTGTATGTGATTCACTGGGAGATGGATATTTTAAGAGAGGTGACTGTAATGTCCTACGAAGAACTTAGACATCCCTCAAATCTAGGGGAATAGGAAATGAGGAACAATATTCTTGCTTCTCTCCACAAGAAAAAATGTATGATGCCTAAAATAATAAAAGGTTTCTGTGATACATGGCTGACACATAGTATATCTTCATCCCAGGGGAGAATTTCCAGAAGTTGATTTTCCAGATTTATAGAATACAACTTCTGAGTGGTCACTGTAGCAACTGTGATATTTCCCTGTGTCTTCTGGCTGAACCAGTGACAAGTTACATCACTAATCCTGAGTTTATTAAGAAGCGTCATCATCTCATGTTAGAAACGTCTCTGGAGGATTTGGTGCCGTTCTCTCATGTTGATTATTTGAGATTTATGTCCTGAAAAGCCAAACTGCATTTCTAATCTGTCATCAAAGCAGATTATCAGAACCAGAAATGACAAAATTTAACACACAGTTTTTCATGCCTAAGACTAACAGCAAAGCTGCAATACATTTCACCACATTCAAAGTAAACATGATATATTAAAAGTAGTTTTTCCTCTCTCACCAAATAATTATAGGTTCCTTCTTACTAAAAACAAATTATTTTTATTTCCCTTAAGAAGACTATGATTAATTGTACAAAATTACACTTGTCTGTAATTGAATAGATTTCCTCCTTTCCTCTGGTTTAGTGGTATATGATATATTATTAAATAGCTTGGGAAAACCCAAAGAAGGAAATCTTCCTCTTCAGGACTAAAGCCGGCTTGTTAATGACTATGGTGGAACTATACGCAAGGGTCGACAAGTTTCATTCCTTCATTAATGTGACCTCTGGCAAACTGAGCAAATGGTGTTTTACACCTCAGTCTTAGCCTATTCATGCTGCTATAACAAAATACCACACACTGGGTATCTTATTAGGAAAAGGAATGTATTCCTTGCAATTCTGGAGGCTGGAAGTTTAAGACCAAAGTGCCAGTAAGGTTGGATGAGGGTCCTCTTTTTTTTTTTTTAAACATTTATTTATTTTTGAGAGACAGGGGAGGGGCAAAGAGAGAGGGAAACACAGAATTGGAAGCAGGCTCCAGGCTCTGAACTGTCAGCACAGAGCCTGATGTGAGGCTCGAACCCACAGACCACGAGATCATTACCTGAGCTGAAGTTGGTTGTTCAACCGACTGAGCCACTGAGGTCCCCTGGATGAGGGCCCTCTTCTGGGGTCACAGCCACAGGCTTTTCACTGTGTCCTCACCTGGTGGAAGGGGCAAGGGAGCTCTGCAGGGTCTTTTTGTAAGAGCATTAATCCTATTCATGAGGGCTCCACCCTCATGATCTAAGCAGTTGCCAGAGGTCCCACTTCCTAATATCATCACATTGGGCTTTAGGATTTTAGGATATGAACTGGGGGGGGGGGGGGGGGGGGGGGGGGGGGGGGAAGGGTTGAAGGGGTGGAACACAAATGTTCAGACCACAGCAAGCTCCAATTCTAATTTACTGGAAGCACCTTGCTATCACCCAAATCTCCCCTAAGAGGACACTAGTCTTAGAAATTTGCTTATAAAAGCACAAATGAGGGGTACCTGGGTGGCTCAGTTGGTTGGGCATCTGGCTCTTGATTTTGGTTCACGTCATGATCTCACAATTCATGAGATCGAGTCCCATGTCGAGCTCTGTGCTGACAGCACAGAGCCTGCTTAGGATTCTCTCTCATTCTCTCTCTGTCTCAAAATAAATAAACAAACCAAATACATACATACATACATACATACATAAAAGCACAAATGAAAGCCAAAACATTGTTTTAATGTGGTGGGCTAGGACTTTGTAAAGATATATCCCTAAGGCAGGATTTCTGAACCTCAGCACTACTGACATTTCAGGCTGGATAATTTGTTTTGTGAGGGGGGAGGGGTGCTGTCCTGTGCATTGTACAAAGTTTAGCAGCATCTACCCACTAGCTGCCAGTAACACACATCACTCCCGTTAAGACAAACAATGATATCTCCAGAAATCGCCCCTGGTTGAGGACCGCTCCCCTAAATTCTAGCACTTCTTTTTGGCCCCAAAGGTAGAGGGCATTTATCTGGTCCTGCTAGTTGTTCCCCAATATCATAATCCTGTTCTGGTAGTAGAAGCTCCTGCTAATCTTGTGGCAGTCTAGGATGCAGACCACATTTCCCAGCATCTTGTACCTAAGTGGGACAAAGATGCAAAAGTCAGATTAATAGGATTCAAGACAAAATTATGTGGGTAACTTCCTGTCATGCCCATAAAAGGAAAGGGTTTCCCCCCTCCCCCCATTCTACTTTCCCCTTCTCACTGGTTAGGTGTGAACGCGATGGTGACAGCTAGCCATATTGGACACAGGGACTGAAGCTGCCTGTTGAGCATGGCAGAGCAACAACATAAAAGGCAACCAGATGATAGAGATGCTACATCAACTCTGGACCCAGACAGAGAAATCAACTTCTGTCTTGTGTCAGCCACAGCTATACTGGAGTCTTTGTTATAGCAGCTGGCATTTGCATCTTAACGAATGTAAATCCCAAACACTTTTACACATATCAAGTCAAGAAGGTAGCAGTTAAGATAGGAGTTCTCTTTGACCCACTGGAGTTTAAGAAAGGTTCTAACTGGGTCTCCACCCTTGACTGAAAAATAGTCCTTTTTCATTCCAACATTGTTCCCTGGGAAACAAACACTGAGCCGTGAGGGAGCACAGTGTTAGTGATCCAGCCAGGTAGACCAGCTGAACTAACCCATGTGATCAAAAGGAAGACAGTAAACATGGGTGGCCCTTTTTAGGCTTAAACAGAGATTTCCATCTGATCAGGTGAGACTGACAGAGTCCCCTCCTCAGTTGTTCACTTGCATTATATGATTTGCCACAGAAAGAGCATGCTAAGATATACTTTTGTGTGCATGTCAAGAATGAAAAACACCTATCGGTGGAAAGGATCGTCAGTGTCCTAGTCATGTGCCTAGCCCATGGACAAACTCAAAAGCAATGGAGAGTGAAGGTCTGCAGGCCAAAGTGATTAAATGCATTCAGGAAGGGCTTCATGAAACACAAAGCACAAGGCAGGGAGGATATGAGTGTTCAGTTCCTCAGTGACAGCAAGAAAACCATGGCAGAGGCCTAGGGGAGGACAGAGCCCTACAGACACCATTGTGCCTCAGACCTGCTGGAGCACAGTAATCCTGAGTGGGAGAGGACTTTGCTTATAAGCACAAATGAGATACCCCTGTGGTAAAACCCAGAAATACTTGAGGGTGGGCCATGCATCATCAGGTAAAGCTTTAAGCTGGCCAAAGTCGACCATTGATGTGTACTGTCCTATGTCAGACAACGGTAAATGCCTGACCCACTGAGGTTTTCAGAACTCACTTCCTTTAACATTCCAGCCATGAGAAACTCAGGACAGTGTTCAGGACCAAAACAGGAAATTGTACTGACATTCTTGGGAAAACATTTTCCTTCCTGGTACAAACACTATCCTGAAGCAGTAGCTGCCATCGTCTTTGAGCCTCTGCAATGGCTGGGTTCTGGACTTCTTGTTAAGGAAGGAAAATAGCCCCATGTGCTTAACTGACTGTAACTGGGTTTTCCTCACTTGCAGCCATTGCTAACTGATGCATGGCTACGGGCTAATAAGGTCTGGGGAATTTATATTACAACAAATGTTGCAGTCAACCCTCCTGAAAAAGTGGTCTTAGGCTCATATACAAGCTAAGTACCTCCATGCATTTGGCTCAGTGTCTACATGGCCTTTGTGTGACTTCTTACAATATTTTGATATTCATTTACCTATCTAAAAAGACTGGTGCTGGTAAGGATGCAGAAAAACGTGGATTCCTCCTATACTGCTGGTAGAAATATAAAATGGTACAGCCACTTTGGAAAACTGTTCAACAGTTTCTTATAAACTAAATGTACACTTTCCATATAACACGGCAATTATATACTCTTGGGCATTTATCCCAGGGAAATGAAAACTTGTGTTCAAACATGCATACATAAAAACCTGTACAGTTGATCATTGAACAACAGAGATTTGAACTGCACAGGTCCACTTACATAGGAATTTTTTACAGTATAGTACTGTAAATGTATTTCCTCTTCCTTATGATTTTCTTAATAACATTTTTTTTTGCTAGCTCACTTTATTGCAAGAATGCAGTGTATAATACATATAATATACAAAATATGTAGTAATTGACTATGTTATCAGCAAGGCTTCCAGTCAACAGTAGGCTATCGGTAGTTAAGTTTGGGGGAGTCAAATGTTACATGTGGATTTTCTACTGTGTGAGGGGGGTCAGTGTCCCTACCCCGCCATGCTGTTCGAGGGTCAATTGTACAGGAATGTTCATAGCAGCTTTGAAATTACAAAAACCTGGACACAACCACTGTCTTTCAAAGAGTGGATTGTTGAGCAGGCTCTGGAACATCTACAGAATGGAATACTACTCAGCAATAAAAAGGAATGAACTGTTAATACACACAACAACTTTGGATGGACCTCGAGGACATGATGCTTAGTGAAGAAAGTCCATCTCCAAAGGTTATATACTGTGTGATTCCCATTCTCTAACAGCCTGGGAATGACAAAAGTACAGAGATGGAGAACAGATTACTGGTTGCCAGGGGTTGGGGATAGGAGACAGAGGGAGGGAGGATGTGAATCTAAAGGGGCAGAACAAGAGAGGTTCCTTTGTGGTGAGGGAACAAACAGCTCTCTGTACCTTAATTGTGGGAGCCGTTACACAGACTCACATCTGAGATCAGACCACATAGAACTATAAGCACACACACACACACACACACACACACACGTGCACACACAAGAATGCATGTAGAAACTGGTGAAAACTGAATAGGTCTCTAGTCCACTTAATAGTTTGCTGGTTTTGATTGTGTACTGCAGTCACATAAGATGTCACCATCAGGGGAAGATGGGTAAAGAATACATGGAACTCTAGGAATTGATTTCACTATTTTTTGTGAGTCTATAATTATTTCAAAATAAAAAGCCTTTAAAAAAATTAGCCAATCTTAATAATGGAAGAAAGAAAGAAAGAAAGAAAGAAAGAAAGAAAGAAAGAGAAAACTGGCTACCCAGAGTATCGTTTCTGAATGGAATCTATAATCATTTTCTTTAAAATTTCTCATATAGTTTTAAGTGTGAGAGATGTTTTGCCTTATTAAAGTGAATGGGACATAACCATAGAAAGAAAAAGTTGGGGATAAAGAGGAAGAAAGCAGGGAACAGTACATAGCCTTATAAACTTAGAGATGAGGGGCGCCTGGATGGCTGAGTCAGTTAAGCGTCCAACTTTTGATTTCAGTTCAGGTCATGATCTCATGGTACATAAGTTCAAGCCCCACGTAGGGCTCCATGCTGACAGTGTGGAGCCTGCTTAGGATTCTCTCCCTATTCCTCTCTGTCCCTCCTCTGTGCACTCTCTCTCTTACTCTCTCAAAAATAAATAAACATTAAAATAAATAAATAAATAAACAAGCAAACAAACTTAGAGATAAATGGTAATAAAACAATGAAGATATTATCAACTTTTTAGTTAAAATATTGAACTTAAGAGTCCTGTTCAAGCATGAACTATAGGTCAAAAATATAAATGCAGTGCAGATGTGAATGTTTAAGCCAATGACATTTTTTTTTCAGAATCTTTTGATCCAGTTCCCTTTATGGGCCAAAGAAAGAATCACCGTCACCCACCACACAAACTAATCATTTTCCGCCTCTCTTGGGGGGGGGGGGGGAAAGATGAAATTAACCAATTGTGACAATTAAACAATTTACACAAAAGTTGTATGCACTTTTCTCAGAAAGATAAATTGCACATGTTCACAACAAGTAAAACAGGAGATGCTTGGCAAGTTCTTACACCATCTCTCTTGGAGGGGAAAACAGAAGGCACCCATTGTGCCCCTCCCCCACCCCCTCGGTTGCCTCAGAGGAGGTAGTGAGTTGTGATGGAATGTACCAGTTATCCTTGAATGTTAGCATTACCCTTATTTCTATCTAGAGGCAGTGATAAAGGTGTCAGAAAGTTTTTCCTTTTTGAAATAGCCATCTGGTTATTCATAGAAGTAGCTATAGGTTCGGGACAAAAAATCTCAAGATCAAGTAAAAGGGGGAGTCAAGATTGCAAAAAATTATTCTCCCCAGCAGTTGAGACAGGTGTGGGGATTAAGTGAATGTTGTGTAGCATAATCTTGGGTAGAAGACAGAGGAACCAGCACAGAAACTGGATTTCAGTCGCCAGGTGTTCAGAAGCTTGAGACACCTTGCTTATTAAAAGGAATTGAACTTAGCCCTTCAGGGAAGGGGTTTATCCCTGATTTTGTCAAAGCCCCCATATATATTCGTGAAACTTCACTTTTTTTTTTTCAGTTTTACCTGTGACCTCTTGCAGTGTGCAAACATGTATAGACTTGAAATATATCCTTGAGGCAAATTACATACATTGAAAAATCACGTATATCTTCTCCCTGGACACAGTCCAGCAAAGACAGACACACATTAAAATTGTGACAAATATTGGCTGCAGAATGAACACCCGAGTAAATGAAATTTAACATAAACTTCTAATTTCCACTCTCATTTAAAAATGCCAACTGGGGATTGCTACATCATCAACTTAAATTTCAGTGGTAATTTTCAGAAAAATTAAGAAATAAAATGCCAGAAGAAATGAAATGCTAGAAGAACCAGCATAGTTATTTGAAATTATCTATTAGGTTGAAACCTATTGGGGAAAACAGAGAGCCATTTGAAGGTTTATTTATTTGGCATCACATCTGTAGAAGAACCACATTTTAAAAAAGCAAAAGGCTGAGCTACAGCCCCAATTTGGGACTCAAGATATTCAACTGTTATGAGAGACTGGACCAAGGGAAGACTATAATTGTGACCATAATTCATATTGTACAAACTAGTCAATTTCTTTATCTTTCGCAGTGGCCGCAGAAAATGTCAAAGCACAAATTTTTTTTTCCTCTTCCCATTCTTTCATATTTTGCTGTGTTACTCACGTCCTGTAGTAACTCCTGGCTGACTTGAAAGGCTCCCTGGGACATCAATTCCCAGGACTCAATTTTCTCTATCAGATTGTTGCAAATAAATCTCATTTTATATCTCAGCTCATAACCGCAGTGAAAATGCTTTACCGTGCCTCTGCTTTCTATTGCTGTGTTTAATGCTACAGCTGAGGGCTTGATCGTCTCTCCATGAGACACAGAGGATGGGAATGTTATTTCCCTTCCCCCACCCTTCAGCTCCCAGTAACAATTGAGCATTAAGGTAGTAAATCACCGTCATAATTGTCTGGATATATCCAGTCGACTGGCTTAATGAGACGGGAAGTAGGTTGCTGGGGAAGAGGAATGACATTTTAACAAGACAACTTGCATCAAACTGTAATTTATCCTTCACAACACATTTAATTTTTCTGGAAAGTTATCAGAAGCAAAATCGCCATCTTGAAGATGCCAAACCCTGCTTAACCCTTCTGAGTTACTTTATTAAATCAACAGAAGTATATAAGACATTCTTTAAATATTTGAAAAGATATGCTAGCAAAATGCTATCTACCTCATTTCTGGTGGCTCTGAAGCATGTGGGATTTAAAATATCCTATTTAAAAAGACAGTAGTTCAACACAGTGGTCCCCCCACCCCTTATCTGTGGGGGATACGTTCCAAGACTCCCAGTGGATGCCTGAACCTGCAGATATTACCTGAACCCTATTTATACTATGTTTTTTCCTATACATACATACCTATAATAAAGTTTAATTTATAAAGTATGCACAGTAAGAGATTAACAACGGAGGTTCATATAAATAGAACAACTATAACAATATACTGTAATAAAAATTAACTGAATGTGGTCCCTCTCGCTCTAAAAATATCTTATTGTATTGCACTCACCCTTCTTGTGATGTTGTGAGATGATAAAATGTCTACCTTTTGGAGAAAGTGAGGTGAATGACAGAGGCACTATGGAGCCTTAGGCTACTACTACTGACTTTCAGAAGGAGGATCATCTGCTTTCGACTGTGGTTGACTACAGGTAAGGAGGACTACCTTTTCTGTATTTTTCATTCCGCGAGACTTGGCCCATTTCAAACTTGCATTTCCACCTTGTCCTGACGAAGAAACTGACTAGACCTGAGCTCTCTGTTAACCACTTCCAAGCCTCATTAACTCTCTCAAGATCATGATGGTCCAGCATCCCAGAGTCCATGTGGGGCTGTGTTCAGATTTCGAAACAAAAGTAAAGGCTTCTCAGGGGTTTGTCAGGGCAGCGTTTTCTGCAGGCACATGGGGGTGGGGAAATCGGATTCACCCAAGAAGGGAAGCACAGAAAGAGTCATACAGTGTGAAAGTATGGCAGTGGTCATGCTTATGTCTTGATGCATAGCAGCTTCGTATGGCTGTATTTCTGAGCTTAATGTACATTAGGACTAAACAAGAAAAGAAAGAAATCACAGATGCTTCTCCTGGCTCTCTTTTACTTTTTGGTTGAAATGCTTTACACGTGTTCTGTTTCAACCTGAACCATTTATAGCCGAGGCCTGCAATCACTTCCTCACCATTTTCTTTTCTTCTTTTCCTTCATCCTAACCTATCCTTGTCCCTTTTGTTCCTTTGTTCTTATTCCTCCTTTCTCCCCTCCCTCTTTCTTTCATTCCTTTCTCCCTTCTTCCCTGCTTTCCCCCTTTAGGTATCTCAGCCTCACAGAGACCCTTCCTCTTGCCCTCCAAGTTGCCTACCGGCATTTCATTTAGGTGTAATGAAGACCCATATTTCATACTTCATATGGGTCTTTTAGTTGAAATTTTGTTGGTGCTTAAAGCCCACATTTTTAAGCAAGAGGCAACCTCTATAGTGGAGCAGCTTTCCACAATGTCCTGAAAGAGGGTATTCTGAGAACGTGTGCTTAGCACACCTGCTCCCTCAGCTGGAAGTAGGTTTACTTATGGTTTTGACTAACAACAACAAACAATTCAAACAACACAAAAACAGCTGGACTAAATGGTGGCTGTGTCAGGTTTGTCCTGATTTACTCTTCACAACTGCCCTCGATGTACTGTTACTATCCCCAACTTACCCCTGTAGAAAGGGAGGCACAGAGAGGTTAAATACTTGCCAAGTGATGCGCAGCCGATCTGTGTAAGAGCTGGAATTTGAAACAGGCAGGCTGACTCCAGAGGCCCCGGGTGTAACCAACCACAACTCTACACCGCTTCTGTCGGTCAGTGGGCATAGAGGTCACAGTTTGGAGGTTGTTAAAAGCACAAATGGGATAAAATTGTATACACTCTTCTGACATTTAAAAATCATTTCTTGCAGTAACAGAGAGTGACTGATTAATGGGTATAGGGTCTCATTTTGGAGAGAAGAAAATGTCCTGGAATTAGAGTTGATGGTTGCATGACACTGAGAATGTACGAAATGCCACTGAACACAAATTTAAAATTATTAATGGTGGGGCACCTGGGTGGTTCAGTCGGTTGAACATCCAACTCTTGATTTTGGCTCAGGTCATGATCTCACGGTTCATGAATTCAAGCCCCGCGTGGGGCTCTGTGCTGACAGCAAGGAACCTGCTTGGGATTCTCCATCTCCCTCTCTCTCTGCCCCTCCACCCTCCTCAAAAATAAACATAAACATTGAAAAATAAAATAAAATGATTAGTGGTTAATTTCGTGTTGTGTGAATTTTACATTTGTTTTTAAGAATCAGTTCTTAGTACCTTGGAGATCTTTCCATATAATTGTATGATAATTAATCTAACCACACTCCTATTTGTGGATAATCATGTTTTGCTATTATAAGGCATGTTTCAAAAGAACTTCTTGAACTTACATATTTGTACATGTAAGGGCAGATTCCTTGAAGTGAAATTGCTGAGTTGGAAGATGTACCTCTTTTAAGTTTTGATAGATACTGTCCAATTTCCCCTCAAAAAGATGTGTCCGTGTATTCACTTAAATAAAAATCACCACTGGAAGTAGATTTCTATTTGCAGTGTGGTTCTGGGGTTCTCTTCTTCCGAGGAAGTTGTATGTGCCGTGTGGTGATCTCTGCAGCCACGTATTGAAATACAATAGATATCCTCTGAAAGCTCAACTACTCTACTCTGTGATTCAGACATCAGGGCCCCTACCATAAACTTACAGTTTTAAAGACCCCTCCACTTCCAGATCCTAAGTCCACACATCTGATCTCTGTTCCACAGTTAATCGACCACCTTCAAAAGAGACCACCTGGTTTCAAAAAAAAAAAAAAAAAGAATCCTTTCCCAGCAAACATTCTGGACAGTTGCAACCTATCCTCATGCCCTTCTGGGGCCTTCTTCCACCCCTTCCTCTCCCCCACTCAGGCACCATCCTCTATGAGACAGAAGTTGCCTGACTGGCCTCTGAATGCTGGGCTTTGGCCTAGCCAAACCCAGGAGCCTCAGCAATTCCCAGGGGGGATCGTAGGGGTAATTTCTCCAAAGATGGGTTTCTCCCTAGGAGGAATTTTTATATCAGCTGCTAAAAATATACAATATTCTAATCCTCATTCCACAACGTGTCAAGCCTTTTACCCTGAAGAAAGAATGTGCTGACTCCTCTGTGCAGAAGTATTCACCCATCCACCTACTCTGATTTCCCTTTCCCACACCTCCCTCCTCCCACACAGTTGGGGAGATATCCATTTCTCAGGCTCCTACACTCAAGATCTCTCATTAACTCTCTGTCAGATTGTCCTCATCAGGTTAATAACACCCACCCTGGCATAAATACAGCTAATCGTTCTCAGCAGGTAAAATGAGCAAATTGTCCTCCTTTGCCACTTTCCTCTGTGCCCCGCCCCCTGCCTTCTCTAAAGGTCTACCGACACTGCCTCCTCTCACTCAAAGACCACATTTTAGTCTCCTCAGGCATCGGGAAGATTGTGGCCTAGTCACCTTCTCCCAGTGTTCACTTTGTGTGAAGAATGAAGTTAGTAAAGGGACAGGAAAAAAAAAGTTTTCCATCACCTACTTTATTTTTTTTTTTAATGTTTATTTATTTTCGAGAGAGAGAGAGAGCGCACACGCGGGGGAAGAGCAGAGAGAGAGAAAATAAGAGAGACACAGAATCTGAAGCAGGCTCCAGATCCTGAGCTGTCAGCACAGAGCCCGACGCAGACCCACGAACCTTGAGATCATGACCTGAGCTGAAGTCAGATGTTTGACTGAGCCACTTAGGCGCCCCTCCATCACTTACTTTAGGAAGCACAGCATCTTAGTTCTTACCTTTTCTCAAAAGAAGAATTTTTTTTAAACAGAAAACACCCCAGGAAGTACATCTGTGGCAGAAACTCATAAAAGTAATGTCTTCCAAGAATCCAATTATTCAGACTCTGTGCCTCGAAATCCTTAACTCTCAGGGGTTTGGGTTTACCCTGAAGGGGCAAGCGTCCAAAAAAATGAAAGGTTGGAAGGAGTGAACTGTTTCCTGAGGGACAGGAGACACCTGTCACATCTGAATCCCCAGAAGCACAAAGGCTGTCCTCTAATTTTCTGAGAGCTAATTGTTCCAAGCCCCAGAGGGACCCTCTACCGAATCAATTTCTGCAGAGACTTCAGTCCCTGGCAAGAATAGCCTTTTCCCTTATTTTTTTTTTTTCTGATGAGCTTAACCCATTTAATTCCATCTAATTCTTTAATGAGGCTCTGTTTTCCATATGGATTCTCACATTTTTAAATATACCGTCCACTTGTATTCTGTAAGCATTGACAAGATTGTCTGGTTTGCTTAACTTGAGCTGTACCTATTCCATATCAAAGGCAAAACAAACAGAAACAAAAAAACAACTGAAAAAAAGCAATTAATTGATTTGATTGTCAACCAGACGATTAGTTAAGCTGACTGCCTTAATGAACTAGCTAGTGATTTGGTCAACGGTGATTAGTTGATTCCTTTAAAACTATGAAACCACACAGATAGCCAAATTCCAGAAACTCTTCTAAGTAATTTCTATATTTTCTTCCTTTAAAAGCAAGCAGAAATAAGACTCCTCTAAATTCTTTTGGGGGAGGGGGAATTTCTGCCAACTCCTGATGAGTGTCATATGACTAAGAGTTGAGCAAAAATGTAATGCAATGGTATATATCATCCAGAATCAAGAAACTCATCCAAGAAGTACTGATAACTTAATCCCTCACTAAAGAATCTCTAGAAACATAAACACTCTGGATCCTGAGGAATTTTTAGTTTATCTTGTTGGAAATTCTGCAGACTCATCTCTGAATTTCAAATGGATTCAATTTTCAGTTTTTAGAAATGGCAAAGGATAACACGTTGATTTCTCAATATGGCCTTAGAGGGCCTCTTTGGTGGTCCACAGCAGGACCCCTAAGTGAAAGATTAATTATAAACTACCATTCTGGGTAGTGGTTGGACTCAGATGGGTATCCTGTACCAACTAGTAACCAGGTTTTTTCTTTAAATTCAAAAAGATTTTAATCCAAGTGTGCCCTGATCTGACAAAAACGTGAGATTATTTTTCATCAGCCTCCTTCCAGCCCCAACCCCTCAGCTCACATGTTACAGCTTTCGATGAGGGGTAGTTGCTCCAGCATCAAGGACTGACATGGAATGCCCCCGCCTCCTGGCATCTTTCCAGACCCCATACTATTTCCTTCCCCCAAAATCAAGACGTGCACAAATGCATGTATGTACAAACACGCCTCACCTTCTTTGTCGTAGCCTTCCCTTAATTTCTCCCCTTACAAGTTTGAAATTTGTAATTTCAAATACAAACAATTATCAGAGGAGTTGAGTAAGGGAGAGACAAAGAAATCAGCTGGATATGACAATATGTGAATCAGACCTTTTACGAAGAACACAAACATTCGGACCTCAGTTTCTCCTCCTATACAACGAACGCAACTGTGTCACTGTATCTGCCAGTGGTTTGAGAAAAGGATGAATAGGATCATGTTTCCTAAGTCTCCTTAAGTTTCAATGTACAATGGTGCCAGCAAAGAATAAAGTGTCGTTTTCCTTCGGGCAGAATAATTAAAACTAAATCTCATGAGTCCCATCTCTATGCGTGTCTCCCAAATTGATCATGCAGTGATTTTTAAGAACAGAGCAGCTCTGTGTCATTTATTTATAATCGCTTTTCATTGTTACACTGGAGCCTTCACACACATCACCTTCGGGCTCTGGGGAACTGTTCACATTCATTAGGGAAAGGAAACAGTCTTTCTTTCAAATAAGCAATTTGATTGCTTCAGCAATAGGTCTGTAATTACTGGAGCACTGGGATATGTTATTGTTAATAAGATGAAGAAACCAGCCTTTCTCCAAATCAGAGGGGGTTCAGTCTCCTTTTTCAGAGACTGTAATTAAAAGGGGTGGCAGGGGTTCCCTGTGCCCTGTGATGGGGCTGGCACCAGACTGGAGACACCAGGTCAGAGAGGCTTCCTCCCCTTCTTGTCCTCTGTGGAGTCGGATCGTATTTCCAAAGTCTCTTTAAGTTTCAATGTACAGCGGTGCCAGCAAAGAACAAAGTATGGTCTTCCTTCGGGCAAAAATTGAGCAGACCGTAGAATGAATACAGTGGTGGTCAGGCAGAGAGGACTTCATGCCATCTCCTCATACCTATGGCAGGAGGTCAAGGTTGTGACGTCTATCCACATTCAACATAGTATAACAGCATTAACTGTGGAAGCCTGACAAGCTTTTAGAATTTCACTTTTTGTATCCTGAGGCTACATCAGTGTCTAACTGAAATGGACAAATTCAGGAAGATTTAGTACAGAAACAAATTCATTTTGTCAAGCCTTTCAGTCATTTGTTGATTTGGTCAGGTAACCGCACGTTCATTGTTCAGTTCCTGTTCTAACCCAGGTGAAGCTCTTGGCTCTGGACAAAGAGGTCCCAGACCTTAAGGAACTCACTTGTGGAACTGCTCCCCAACCTAGCTTCTTGTTTCGCTATTTTGGTTCTTACCTTTATTCTTTCCTTCACTCACCCTTTTCACATTCATATTTAAAGTCTTTTACGGGGCGCCTGGGTGGCTCAGTCAGTTGAGCATCTGACTTCAGCTCAGGTCATGATCTCACGGCCTGTGGGTTCAAGCCCTCATCACGCGGTCTGTGGGTTCGAGCCCTGCATCAGGCTCTGTACTGTCAGCACAGAGCCTGGAGCCTGCCTCCGATTCTGTGTCTCCCTCTCTCTCTGCCCCTTCCCCGCTGATGCTCTCTCTCTGTGTGTCAAAAATAAACATTAAAAAAAAAAATTTTAAGTCTTTTGCCATTTCCCCCCATATTTTTCCTTTTTGCCCAGCCTTATAACGTTACCAGCTATAAATACGAAGAGACTTTATGTTGAAATAGGAATAATTATCGATAACACCAGAAACGACATCAAATAAAATCTGGTTCGGGGACACTGTACATAGAACCAAGTCTGAGAAGGCAGTTCGGTTCAGTTACACTACTTGGTGGAGATACTTTTAGCTAAGGACAGTGCAAATCACTTAGGAGGACGTTTTAGCCACGCATTTCTGAGGACAACTTTTCGTTTTCATGAAGATTTCTAGAGTGTGAGGTTTTGAACTTGTTTCTCAAAGAGCAGATTCTTGGGGCGCCTGGGTGGCTCAGTCGATTGGGCGGCCGACTTCGGCTCAGGTCATGAAATCGCGGTCCGTGGGTTCGAGCCCCGCGTCAGGCTCTGTGCTGACCGCTCGGAGCCTGGAGCCTGTTTCGGATTCCGTGTCTCCCTCTCTCTCTGACCCTCCCCCGTTCATGCTCTGTCTCTCTCTGTCTCAAAAATAAATAAACGTTAAGAAAAAAAATTGAAAAAAAAAAAGAGCAGATTCTTCTGGCAGTACCTCAGGGAAACTCTTTTCTATTAGAAAAAAAGAATGTTGAAATAGAAAGAAGAGCTTTCCATGCTCTGGAGGATTGACGCAGCAGCCCTTTGTGTTCAGAAATGATGCTGTTGGTGCCATTCCTTCTAGAAGAGGGTGCTCTTAGATGGTTTCCACTTCAGTGACAATGGATTCGTACTTATCCACATAGTCCTTCCTGCCCCTCATTACCAACAGTGTTCTCTGAGGACATGGTGGACAAGGTTTTGAAGGGAAACAGAATATCCCTGCCGCCATAAAAACAGGCCACTTTGGTATATTGATTATTTTGAGCCACAGCCATTCAAAGAACAGCAAATGCAGGGAGAGGCTTTCTCTGCCCTTCCCTTATCTGCCACAGCACAGATCCTCCAAAAGGAACTCATTTGTCATAAATCCCTTCCCTGAGAGTTTCATCACCCAAGGAGGACTGACTCTTGTCACAGGAGAGGTGACTAGAAGTCCACACCACATCTGAACAAACTCTGTCACAAACTATCATACCTTCCATCTAACCTTCTAAGGGCCCACTTATTTTTCACAAAATCATATACCCTTCCCTAAGAGGTTCATAGGAAACACCCCTCTCCTTTCCTTATCAAGATGGCATTTAATCCTGAATTCTAAGCCATTTTGGGGAATTATTTTTTTCTGGGCATCTCCCAAGTGTACATGAAGTAAACATGTTAATAAAGTTCTGTTTATTTCTCTTTTGTTAATCTGTCTTATTACAGGAGACTCAGCTAAGAGCTCAGAAAGGTGGAAGGAAAATTATTTTTCCTCTCCTAGAGTTTAAAGTTATGACAGTTATGTTAGTTAGACTTTTTGGTGGCAAGTAACAGAAACCAAATGGACTCATCTTAAGCACAAAGGGGGAATTTTAGCACAGAATTGTGCTAAAGAGCTAAGTATAGAAGTACAGTCACACTTTAGGAAGGGCTAGAATTAAGAAATGAAAAGCATCCATATTCCCAAGATATACTCTCAGACCATCTCTACTCTGTTTTTTCTTGCACATCTGCTTCATTCTCCAACACTAGAGTCCAGCTTTCCCTGATTTTCTTTCCATAAGGCCAAATATGGCCGAACCACAGTTAATGACTTTATCTGTGACTGTTCCAGTCACTAGAAGACACTGACTGACTGTCTCTCCATACTTACTGCTGGAAGAGAGAATCTGATTGGCCCTGCATGAATCAAGTGTTCACCTCTTGTTCAATCATCTGAGGCCAGCAAGGTGAGCCACACAACAGGAAGAGTCTCTAGGCGCCTACCTAGGTGGATCAGGGGCACCTCACAAGGAAGTTAGAATAGGTTGAGTTTTGTTAAAGGTATCCCCCAGGGGCGCCTCGGTGGCTTAGTTGGTTAAGCATCCCACTCTTGATTTTGTCTTAGGTCATGAAATTGCCGTTTTGTGAGTTCAAGCCCTGTGTGGGGCTTTGTGCTCGCAGCACAGAGCCTGCTTGGGATTCTCTGTCTCCCTCTCTCTCTGCCCCTCCCCCACTCACACTGTCTCTGTCTCTCTCAAAATAAATAAATGAATTAAAAAAAAAACAACAAAAGACCAATATCCCCCAAAGTGTCTCCAGGCTGGCCACTAAATTCTGGAAATACAGATTAATACATGGTAAGTGATTTAACAATATTATATAAAATAATATTATTTGTGTTTCTACACCGTGGTGGCCACCTTGAACTACAAGAGATAGCATCTATAGTCTTAGAATAGAAAGAAGCTACACAGCATGAATCCATGATGTTGTCATTAACATGGACATCCATTTATCTGAGCTAACCAGTCATAAATGCCCATGTGGATCATGTAAATAGATTCATACATAATGAAGAGATAATTACCTCAGCTTTCTAGTTGCAACCAAATATCCTCTAGTTACAGAGAATACTTAGCAAGCTAATTAGTAGCATTTGTTATTCTCTCCCTAGTCCCCCAAGAATGATTCGTGCTAATTCCTTAGTAATCCAAATCCTAGTGCTTCACATTCCAGCTATGCATACCCAGCCTGTGTGTTTATTTACCATCCCCTTTATTAGACTTTTAACAGCTGGAGGATCATGATCATGTTTAAAAAAAAAAGTGCTCTCTATAGTATCGCATTTTTAGTGTAGCTGGACTTCTTGTGCGTCAACTAAAGGCTCCCAAGACATATGTTAAGAGAGAAAAAGAGAGATAGGAGCGGTATCACCTTTTTTTGACTTATCCTCAGCATCATGTTTCCTGTATTCAATTTGTTAACAGCAGCAAACTAAAGATGGACCATAATTAAGGGAAGGGGAATTAGACTTTTCCTTTTGATGGAAACAAGGTCAGAGAATTTACGGATATTTATTTATTTGTTTGTTTATTTTTAGAGAGAGAGAGAGCACACACATGCTATCAGGGGAGAGGAGCAGAAGAAACAAGAGCGAGAGAGAATCTTAAGCAGGCTCCAAGCTCATCTGGAGCTGGATGCGGGGCTTGATCCCACAACCCTGGGATCATGATCTGACCTGAAATCAAGAGTCCAACGCTCAACTGACTGAGTCACCCAAGTACCCCCTGGATATATTTTTAAATAACTCTAAGAAGTTTCTTTTCCTTGCACAAGAAGTACAAAGATAGATATCCCAAAGCTATTACAGTGAGTCAACAGTGTTATCAAGACTCCACGCTCATGGTGCCTGGGTGGCTCAGTTGGTTGAGCATCCAACTCTTGATTTTGGCTCAGGTCATGATCCTAGTGTCGTGGATAGAATCCCATGCTGAGCCTGGAGTCTGCTTGGGATTCTCTCTCTCTCTCTCTCTCTCTCTTTCTCTGTCCCTCTCCCCAGCTCATGCTCTCTCTCTCTCTCTAAAATAAAAAAAAAGACTCCAGACTTCTTTAACATCTTCTCTCAACATCTTTAAGGACTTGGCTTATACTTTGTTCATATAATGGCTGCTGCATCTCCAGGCATCACATCTGTATTCTAGGCAGGACAAAGGCAGAATGTTACTTGTCCCCCACTCTCCATGCCCTTCCTTCCTATGCAGGAAAGTAACAGCTTTCTCATCAACCATCCAGCTGACTTCCTCTTAGATTTCATTGCCCACAGTTGTGTCACGTGGGTCTGTCAGGAGCTCCACTGAGCTTGAAGAGAAAGCTGAGCTGTCAGGTATTGGAGGAGCCAATTAAAGCAACAAGGAGCCAAAATTAAAGTTAACAGTGAAGTCTTTAATCACTTAGTGCAATAGTATAAGCAAGAAGTTAAACTGAGAAAGTGTCTACTCTCTCCTGTTTCATTTCCCGCCTGAAATGATGTGCCCCCACAACTGGAGGATAGGATGGATCAGCACAGCATAGGGTTGTCTTACTTATGAAGGAGTCCTGAGCAAATGGCTCCTGTCATTTTATGGACCCAGGGGGAGGAAGGAGTGTGAGAGAGAAGGCCTAAGAGTGTAAAAGTACAGAGTCAGAGCAAAGTATCTTCAAAGTGCTCCAATGAGGAGACCTCCAAATGGAAGTACCCAGGCCAGGAATGCAACTACACATGAGTACGTGGCCGGCCAGGGGTCCCTGGGTCCTTGACTACAATTTCCCTTAGAGGCTGTGATGCACTGGCTGGGTACCCAGTCTAGTGTCGGGAGTGCAGCTTCCCCCTGGGAATTCTGTCAGGTAGAGCAGTTGTAGCTGCCTATGGTCAGACCTGAAAAATCACACTTAGGTTTCTAAATAGGATCCAGACTATCTCAGGTTCCACCTAGCTGCAGGAGAAGCTGGAAAGTTGAAAATGTTTCTTTCTAGCCTCTACAATAAAGGAAGACAAGGGCAAAGGTGGACAGGAACGCATGTTGAATAAACAGATCGATATCTGTCCAGCAGCACAAAGTGCCAGAAGGATGTTCAATTTCATTACAGACATTTGGATGTTTAAGGATTTGCCTGTGAAATTGTAAACATATTTTCATGCATATATCTGATACCAAGTATGAGAAAGAAAAAAAAAATGTGAGTTTGAGGAAAGTAAAGTAAGGGAAAAAACTGGGAAAGGAGAAAAATGAGAGAAACGAGCAGGGATAAAATAAAGATGGACACTCTGAAACCCACAAGGACAGGAAGTGAGACCAGTAACCTGGGAGTTCAGCTTCTCAAGCCAAGGGCAAGTTGGTGTTCCCTTCATTTGTCGTGTACCTTATGACGGGTCGTTTTACGCTTGTCCCTTCAGCCTGATCTCACAGCATTATAAAATTGATTTGGCCTGTTTTTGGCAGTAGCAGGATAACTCCCCTGTCAGCATAAAAGATTTATAATCCAAAATGAATCTTGCAGTTTTCCAAACTCCTCTTCCAGCAGAAAGTTCTGAAAATGAACACACCCTAGCTCCATATGTTTATTGACCATCCGCTCTGTTAGACTTTCAGCAGCTGTGGGATCACACTCATGTAAAAAAACAAAACAAAACAAAACAAAAACCCACAAAAAAACAACTTCCTGCCAAATTCATTTCTTTAACACTTAATTTTTTTCTGCCAAAATCAGAGATGAATTAGCAATGATTTGGCAGCCAATTAAAATTCATAGTGAGCTATTTTGTGACCCTGGGGTCAGAAACAAATTTCCTACAAACCTTAGGAGAGTATCTCTCCTGGGTTTCTTTGGGGTGAGAAAAATTCCTACCCTCCTCTCTGGTTCTCATCTGTTCTCATCCCTCGTGAAGGGTGATGACCAGCTGTGTTCCTGAGACATTGTTTGTAAAGCCAAGAGGCAACTCAATTCCCTAGTCAGTTATTTCTCTGAGATGCAGAGAGAAGATCTGTGGCTACAGCTGCCAGCAGGCGATTCTCAGCTGCAGTTCTGGGTAAGTTGTGGATCGAGAAGGGAAACAGAGAGAGGGTGAAGAGCAAAGGTTGTCTGTTTTCCACACTTTGGAGATTGAATCGTTCTACTGAGCTGAGAAGAGAAAGGCGTAGAAGGACAGCATGGCCAGGTGTTTCACAGGTGTGAAAAATATGCTAAAGTTGAAATGAGTCTTTTCCACAAGTCAGTGACAGAATTGTGTGGTGTAGGGCCTGTAAGGGAATCTCCATGAATGGAAAAGCCTATTTCACAATGTGTAAAATTTCCCATTCCAGAAGAATTAGAAAACTCCCAAATCCCCAGTAGTTGACATATCTTTTTTGTCGATGGTCATTCCACTGAGGAAAAAAAGCAATCTTTGACCTTAAGTCATTGGAAGGATTTGATATATGCAACATGTCACTTCATGTTTCTGTATTTATATAAGGAGCAAATGCTTCCCAACATGGAACATCTGTGAAGATAATATGCCATTTCTGATCATGTGCTGTCAAAAGGACAGGAAAAAAAAGATTTATATAAAAAGAAATGCAAATATAGCTAGCTAGTCAGCCAAGAGGGCAAAGGTAGGGGAGACTTACATTAACCCAATCTTTACAGTTGCTAAAAACCTGACAAAGGAAATATGAATTTTAACAAGCTGCCAAGCAATTGGTTACTCATGTGTGACACAAAAAACAAGGGAAACTTTAATTTTCTCCTTGTCAGTTTTAAACAGAAAGGCTGTCAATTCAGCAAGTGAAGCTGCTAAACATATTACAGCAGGGCACCGTCCTACCAGCATCCAGTCTCAATACGGCATCAAGCGCAAGACCTCCGTGCCATTACCCTTCCATCAGATTTCAACCAGCCCTGTCCCTGTTATGGGCTATTTCTTTCTTGGGTATCACCATGCTTCCTGGGCTCTGCCATAGCCCCCTATTCCCAGTAAAGAAAACGTGGCATTACAGCCACTCTTTTATTTTTTCTTAATTTGTTTTTAATATTTATTTATTTTTGAGAGAGAGAGAGAGAGCAAGCGGGGAGTGGCAGAGAGAGAGGGAGACACAGAATCTGAAGCAGGCTCCAGGCTCTGAGCTGTCAGCACAGAGCCTGACATGGGGCTCCAACTCATGAACCATTAGATCATGACCTAAGCCAAAGTCAGACACTTAACCTGACTGAGCCACCCAGAGGTGCCTCTGACATCCACTCATTTAACATGCACCATTATAAGTTTATCTTCTTGGGCCACTCTCTGGCATCATCAATGGGATTTTTTGGTCACGTGCATTTTTCCAGTCACTGGTCTGTTGCTAATTTAGTTCAAGTCAATTTAACAAAAAAGATTAAGCATTAGGTTAAATACTAGGTGCTAGGGCTCCATGTCATGTACCTTGTTTTCCCTTATGATTTCAAAAATGCTCTCAAACCATTGGCAGTCTGGTCACAGTCAGAGACATCCCCAGAAACCCTTTGGGTGTTTAGGAAATGTTATTACATTAATTAATTCATTAAGCAAATATTTATTAAGTGCCACTTACTCTCCTACTCTCAAGGAACTTACATTCTAGTAGGAGGAAGTGGGTAATAATATATCACCAAAAAATAAATAAGTTGAACCACTGAAGCTCCCGCCATGAATATGAAATATGCTAATAGAATAAAGAGATTACTGTGGGGAAGACGGATGGAACTACTTAAGATAGGGTAGTCAGGAAGAACCTCTCCTAGAAGATATTTGAAATGACTCCTGAACAACAAGGAGCTAGGCAAGTAAAAATAAGGTGGGAAAGAGTTTCAGGTCAACTCTCAGGCAAGAATAAAGCAGGACTTTAAGTAGGAGCCAGATCCTTGATAGAAGACCCTTGCAAGGAGACTGGATTTGATTCCAATTGCAACAGGAAGCCATTGGAGGGTTTTCAGCCAGATCATGATAAAATGATTTGGCTGCTGCATGGGAAATAGACCCTGCAGAGCAAGAGGGGAAGCAAGGATTCCAGTTAGGAGGCTTTGCAGCAGTCTAAGCAAGCTACAATATCATTCTTCACAAAAGAATAGTCTGTCCTATCAGGCTCATACCAAAATTGTGACTAAGTCTTACATGAATTGAATGCTCAGTGTTTGTTTGGCTGATTGTCAATCATACATTATATCATTATATCTTTACAATATGGGGTTCTTCTGACCTATAGTTGAGAACTCCTGAAGAATTTACTCTGACCTACCTACTCTGAATGTACCCTTTGAAAACAACAAGCATTTGAAAAATATCTGACTAGGGCTTGAATCTGAGGCCATGAAATGGAGAGGAGTTCGCTGATATAAATGGTCCTTAGTTCATATCTTTTTCATGACTGTGTTCCTAGCACCCAGCACAGAGGTTGACACACAAATACTTGTTGAAGGAGCTAGTAGAGTAGCCTAGTAAAAGCCCAAGAAATACTATTAAACCTTGGTAGTAGTATAGCTCCCCAATCAGCTGAACTACATAGACTTGGATACTAGCCCTGGTATTTGAAGACTGTTTTTGTGGGAGGGTAGTGTGAACTCACATCTACAACCAACATTTGCATGCCAGCATCCAAGGCTTATTACTGCTCAAAGCTTCTTCAACTTTCTGGCCACTCAGACAAATCCATCTTTAGCCCATCCTCATGGCCTCCAAGTTCTCCAAGGAGACACGGTAGACCAGCATCTGACTCACACACAATGCCCTCCCTATGGGCCCCAGTCCCCCATCCTGCTTCCCAGCTGCCTTCTCCTCTGCCCTATTTCCCACTCTGCACCAAAAACAGGGGAGACTTTTGTGGGAGCAATCAAGCTGTAAATCACTATTTATATTTCTTGGAGTAAACTTAAGGCTGAGAAAAGGTTCTGGAATGACTGCCCTGGGGACTAAAGCCCATCTGGAAACATGAATAATGTGAAATTTATCCTTCCATGGATCCCCCACAAGACCAATTATAATATCATCCTTTCCGAGAATTTCTGCCAATTTTTTATGGGGTCACCAGAAAGTTATATCTTAAGTGAAAACTGCACAGATTTATATAGGGGGTAGTTATCTGGTGGCAGGAGGTACGTGGATGTAAACTACAGGAAACAATGATACCCCACAGACGGAAATGTGTGTAAATTTGCCTCTTCACTTCAGGAAGTGGAATGGATTTATTCATCCAGCCACAGATATTTATTGAGTGACTACTGTGTGCCAGGCATTCTTTGAGGCACTGAAGAGAGAGCAATGAGCAATATTCACTTTGCCCTCGTTCTAGTAGCAGTGGAAGATGGGCCATAAAGTACTTGCTAAATATGGTACCAAAAATCAATATGTGGCAGAGATACTCTGAGCAATGTGGAGAAACCATATAGTTTTTATAGTTAACAGTGACATAGGTGTGCTGCCCTATTTCTTGAGAAAGTGGAATGGAATCATATTCATTGTTTGAAAACTCCTAGAAAAATAAGAGATTTGACATTTATGTGTTTCCTCATACTTCTCTCCCGAGGCTGCAAAGTTTGACTGTGAAGTATTTGGCAAAAGGCTTCTTTTGCTGAAGCAATCACCTGACAATGTGAGTGGGGATCTGAGCCAGCCAGGTTCTAACTCAACTGAAGCAGTTTGATTAGGTGATGAGCACACATTATCATAAAATTGCAGAGCAGTTGTAATTCACCGCATCATGGCTAGAAATTATCTGCCTCCAAGGAAAGATGTCAGTGAGCGGTCATCTTCTTTAGCGTCAGTGGTTCTTAAATTTTAGTTTCTGAAGAATCAATGAGTCTATAACAGAGATCCCAGCTTCTCCCCTAGAAATTCAGGTAGAGAAAGTCTGGGAAAGGATCCAGAAATTTGTATTTTACCACCGTCCCTTCTGATTCTGCTGCAGGTGGTGCCACGCTTAGAGAACCACCACTCTGTGTGAACCATAACATAGAGAATACTGACCTCCAGTGCCTCTCCCCTACATGCAAAACAGTATGGCCAAGGTGTCTTCCTTGGAAGGGGAGGAGAAAGGGGAAATGGTTGGAACAGTCTCCTCCACTGATTATAGCTTATTCCTTCCTGTCATGCATTCAGCAAATATTGCTTAACAACTACAATGGACAAGGTGCAGTCTACCCCCAGAGGGAGGATATAACCTTGAACAGGCATCAGTCATTGCTCCCTGGAGCATGAGAATATCCTTAAGGATGACAAAATGGAGTTGACTGGGCCTGAGCTTGCCTGATACTGTACTGTGCCAGGTGCTCTCTTGAACATCCTTTTGCTAAGTCTTCCCAAGTTTTCTTTCCTCATTTCCTTCAAGTGCATACTGATCTTTCTTAGATCATTCAACATCAAACTCAACACATCAAAAGCTTAATTCCTAACATTTCCCCCAACCTACTCCTCCCAGACTTTTCTCCATCTCAGGAAAGAACAATTTCATCCTTCCAGTTGCTCAAGCGAAAAATGGAATCAGTCTACTTCTGTACTGAATATCTGATCCATCATAGGTACTGCTGGTTTTCCTTTAAAATCTATCCAGAACCCTCCTGCTCCCTTTGCTACCACTCTAATCCAGACCATCACTACTCCTTGCCTAAATTATAGCAGTAGCCTCCCAACTGCTTTCCCAGCTTCTGTCTTAGTCCCTTCCCTCAGACTATTCTTAGCACAGCAGCCAGAGTGATCCTGTTAAAATGTAAGTCTCACCAAGTCACTTCTCTGCTTTAAACTGGCTTTTCATGTCACTCTAAATGAAAGCCAAAGCCCTCGTAATAAACCATAGGGCCTTGACCGGTCTTGGCATTTATACCTATCTATCTATTTTTCTTTTCTCCTCCTCACTCACTCCTTTCACCCACATCAAGATGGTCCTACTTTGGCACCTTTGTACTTGCTGTTCTTAGGATTCTCTTGCTCCACGTGTTCACATAGCTTGCCTCCTCACTTTCTCTGCATCTATAATCAACTCAATAGGCTTTCTCAATAGGCTTAGCTGGCCTCCTTGTCTAATATTTAAATACCTCTACTCATTTTTCCCATCCATTCTTCCTGCTTTACACTAACATCTCCACATTTTCCTATTTTTATCTTGTTTCTTGTCTCCCTCCCCTGCCATAACAGAAGCTCCATAAAGGCGGGGGTTTTTGTCTGATTCTCTCTGTTATATCCCCAGAGCCTAAAACAGTGCCTGTCATGTGATGGTCTTTCAAGACTATTTGTTTGAATAAGTGAATGCATTAAAAAATAAATGAATGAGTAAATAAAATTACAACCTCCCCCATGCTTTCCATCTCTCCTATTTTCTCCATAGAATTTATCTGTATAATTTACATATTTACTTTATTTACCGTCTACTTTTTCTTACTAGAATGTAAGTGCCATAAGAACCAGGATTTCTATCATGTTCTCCGTTATATCCTCATCACCAAGAAGAGTACCTGGCTCTTATGTTTAAGACATATTTATAGAATGACTGAACTCTTGATGTAAGAGTTAGTTGTTGTACAGATTAAATTAGTAAAATTAAATTACTCTTGAGTAAGTTAAGTAAAATCATTTATACAACTAGCGTATAGCAGAGTCAGGGTTAGAATTTGGGTGCGTGTAGCTTTTTTTTTTTAATCTTTATTTATTTTGAAAGAAATAGCACAAGTAGAGGAGGAGCAGAGAGAGATGGGGCAGAGAGAGAAGCCCAAGCAGACTCTGTGCTAAGAGTGTGGACCCAGACGTGGGGCTCAATCCCACAAACCATGAGATCATGACCTGAGCCAAAATCAGGAGTCTGACACTTAACTGACTGAGCCACCCAGGTGTCCCTGGGTATGTGTAGTTTTAAATCTGTCCTCTCACGGATTGCTGGGTCTGCTCAAGAAAGCATGCAAGCTGGGTAGGCGGTTAGCAGAATGGTTCCCTCTCCTGCAGAGTTCCTTCCCTCCTTTTCTCCCTCTCCTTCACCTAGCTAACCATCATCAAGAATGGATAATTTATGTGTCCCTTCCTCTGGAAAGCCTGCTATGAATCCTCAGCGTGCCTGGGATTAGGGTCCTTGTCTTCCTTTGTCCCAGTACTTCCCCATATCCTAGCTTACCAGCTATCTCTCCTTTTGCTTTCTCTACTAGATTATAAGATCTTTATGGGCAGGGGTTGTTTCTATCTTGCTCATTGTTGCACTTTGGACCTACCACATGATCTGCTTCATAGTAGGTGCCCAATGAAGATTGGAAGATTGATTTGTTTAATGAAGAAGGGGGAGGGAGATTCAGGCATAGAAAATAATTACACAAGACTCATATAATCAGAGATGGCAAGTAGTGTTGTGTGTCTGGGGCAGAGGTTTCAGTGAGAGACGATGTGGGACACTATAGAAAGGTGAGGACAGAAAAGGTTATAAAAGCACTGAGGGTGCTGGATAAAAAAACTTGTCTTTGCTAAGCTATGGGAACTACTGAATTATTTTGAGCAGAATGACACAAAATGTTTCTTTCAGAAGATTAATCTGATACTGGAAATAGATTGAAAGGAGATAGGGGAGAGGCAGAATCTGCTGCAGTAGTCAAACAATAAAAGTGAACAATATCCCAATATGAATGGCAGCAGTGGGATTAGAATGGAATAAACAGACGAAAGAAATACTGAGGAAAGATACTGGATGTTAAAGACAAAGGAGACATGGGAACCGAGGCTGGTTGCAAGGTTTTGAATCAATGTGGCTGGAAGAATAGTGGTGACTTTCAATGGGAAAAATGGATAAATTGGAAAGAGGACATAATTACATGGAAAGAAAATGAGTTTGGCTTCAGACATTTCGAGTGTGAAACGTTCTCAGGACATTCTTGTAGAAATGAATTGAACTGAAGCTTCAGGTCTAGAATTCAGGAGAGATGTCTCTCTACAAAGCCTTAAATACTCGAGCCTCTATAATAGTAGGTGAATTAATGCTTAGCTTTCTAGGAGGCTGGCTGATGTAGACATTGGAAAGTTTTGAACTTTGATAAAAAGGTTCATTAATTTTCTGAAAATATCTACTAATCCTTTGTTATTAAATAGGGCAAAACTCTGAGTAGGTTAGGATGTTTTTACACCTATAACCTTTGGAGCCGGGGCTTCTTGGCATTTTGCTAGGATGGATATTAACCCTATGGACATTTGGCAAACTGCTGGGGTAAGATGCACAATGTAGGTCTGAGAAAATTTGCTCAAGTGTCGAGATAAATGCTTTACTGGCCATCTTTCTGGTTGGGGCAGATCACTGGGACTTCAGTGCTGTGCACAAATGCATAGTTTCCATTATCTGAAGATTCAAAGGAAGCTGTTGTGTACAACCAGAAACTTACCAGAGTGAAACCTGTTTATGTTTTTCTATCTACTAAAAATAGATACTTGGCGATTTAACTCTACTGCAATTTTCCAAAATGTCTGCTACAAATGGGGCAAAACGTTAGTATTTGTTAAACCTAGATGGTGGGTACTTGCATATCTAGTATATTACTTTCTGCACTCTTCTATATGCTTGAAACACTGTGGCTCATAATTTAAAAAAAAAAAACCTTCAAAAAACAGATATATAAAGCAGAGTAGAAGACTGAGATTCTGAGACTGCAGCAAGTCTGGGAAGATGACCTCCAGAAGGCATGGAGTGACCCCACTTTCCAAAGTTTTTATCCCCTCCAGGAACAAAAGGCCATGGTGGTGACCAGGCTGTTAGAGGTCATGGGATAGAGAGGGAGGTAGTATTTCTTTTCTCAGGCTGTAGGTCCTGCAATGTCCAGAATAGTCCTCTTGAGGTCAGCGACCAGCTTGGGGAGTCACAGATCCACCACTGATGGTTAGAAGTCAACATGCTCCCATGTTGACAATTACTTGTAACCCAAGCACAGTGACAGAGAAACTTCCTTTATATCTACACCCACATTGTGTCCCTAAGCTCAGGCTTGGGCAGGGTCACTATGTCACTTAATGTGATGGTGTCCTTCTGAACAAACATACAAAAGCATGCTATGAGTCTTAGGGGCCATTATTTTTCTCCCAGGGCTGTGTGTGAGCCTATGTGACCTAGAGAACATGGGGAAAGAGCTCTCAGTGCTCTGACAGCACTTTAATTCCTTCAAGTCCTCAAAAGTCTCCAGCTTTTGGCTCCCTTCCTCTGGATAAGTCACCAGAGCCTCTATCTGCAGGCTCATGACAGTCTGTCTAAGGCTTATGCCTTAGGAAATTCAACATTTCTCAAAGCTGACAAACTCCTCTTCTGACCTCAGCTGCTTCTTTCATTCAGGCCTACGTTGGAAATACCACCGTCTGAGAACATCAACCACACCAAGCACATAGTAGGCCCACTGTTCCAGGGAATCAGCTTTCAGACCAAACAGACTGGTAACCCCACTTGAAAGAAGTGTTCCTCAGGACAAGCTTTGAGCTTCAGACTTCAGGAGAGGGAATCCTGATAAAGGAGAAGGACCAGATACTTCTTTCAAGTCAGAACCTAAGTGGAAATCCTCTCAGTGAAGTGTCTTTCGACAAACTGCAGCAAACTTAGCTCTGACTTTCAGGCCTTTGGAAACAGTCAGTATCTAGTTCACAGCGCATCCTCTCTGGGGCAGAGAAGCCTGCCCACAGCTCCTGTGGAGGTTCCTCCAGGCCTCCCATCCAGCTCCCTGGGGGAGGGAGGAACACCATCCTTTCCTCTCAGAGCTTTGTGATCTGAGGCGCCTCCAGATTGCTGCCTCTTCGCTCACTCACACAAGTCTACGCTCTTGCTGCCAGCCCTGCTGATCACTCTCCTCTTCCAGCCAACACGCCGCTCTGCCAGGCAGTAGCCTCCCTTCTTGCTGCACAATTAGGAACAGTTTCAGTGTTCTCAGCTTTTCCTTCCTGTGCCTGTCATTTCCCCCACTAACACATGCTGCTTTGCAGTCCTCGTCACACGCACGGCACTGTTACTGAGACAGGTCGGGCGTATGGTGCTGATCAAATTTGCTGTACCAAGTTGCCAGGACTTTCTGGAACAAATAAAAATGTAACATTCAGCTCTCGGTGCACCCCCGAAACCAGACTTCCTAAAGTCTGCTTCGTTTCCATCAAAGCAGTTGAGTCCCAGATTTTACTGTGGGAGATGAGTTGATCGGGGATTTTGAAAGTCATGCTAACCACATTCCTCATATTTAGCTTCTTGGGATAATCGGAGACACAGTGCCTCCTGGGGTCTTGGGCTTTGAAGGTCAACACCACTGAGTTCTCTTTCCAATTGAGAAATCCTAGATAATCACCAATACATTTCCATTCTTCTAGTGGCTCTTCTTTACTACTCTTTCCCTGTATTTTTCCTCCTGGACCACTTATAAGAATACACGAGCTCTCTTTTTCCCTGTGGCCAACTTTGTGACCACCAGAGCAGGCAAAATGATCTGGAATCTCATCATGGCTGTGATTGGGTCCTGTTGGAGCACAAAATCAATTCTACACAGTTATACTGATCGTCAAGATAACAGAAATAATCTGAGTGTTGTTTTTTTTCAGTTTGGAGGGCAGGGTATAGGAAGGGAGCCCAAGTCAGGCATGGGTAGATGCTTAGCAGAGGAGGAAATGAGTGCCCTTTGAGAAACTCCAGAGTCTCCCTGGGTAAAGGGAGAGTGAATATACCTCCTGCAGCATCCAGCTTCCAGGGCACAGAGAAAAATTCAAGAGACTAATCAAAGCATCTAAAACCTTGGGCTTTGAGGTGGAAAACTACTAATCTCATCATTACTGATCCTGGATGAGGTTTATTAGGCCACATATACCAATGCTAGTGTAGAAAAACAAAAGGTGACAGGTTGGCGAATAACATAAGTCAGCTTGACCATCCAAGTTGCCTCTTGTCCCCAAAATATATGTTTTGGCAAATAGCATTTGAAGGACAAAAAAAAAGGGGATGCCTGATCAAAATTAATATTAGAATAAAACAATAGAAAGTAAGAACCACAGGTGAAATACCCAAAGGTTGTTATTTACAGATGTTTTGTGCTTTCAAAGCACCTTCTCGGTACCTGTCTTTCATAGACCCTCTTCTAGCACATTTAAAACTGCTGCTTACATCTTTGGGTGTCACAAGACTCACAAACTGTATGATTTTTTTAGTATCAAATAAAAACCAGAGCCTTTCTAAATTAAGCCAACACTCCTTTCCTCGAGTTTTATCTTGCTTACACGGGGCACAGAGAGTCGCAGTCTCACCACTATAAACCTCTGCCAACACCAGCTAATATTAAGTGAATGTGTAGGATCAACAACGGAGGGTAGTTCAGATTTTTTTTAAAGCCTCTCCCATGCTTGGCTCATCAGGATCCAAACCTCTCTCCCTGGGCCCCCAGCTCTAAAATTATATGACTCTAGCTGCTTTGGCAGCATTTCAGAGGAAAGAGAAAATAGAGAGAGGGGAGGAAAACAATACTTAGGCATCACCCCCCAAATTCTGACGGCATTGAACAGGAGCGGGGTTTAGAGAACACCCCGGATCACCCCAGGCAGACCGACAGTGGTAGGACAAGCAGCAGCGTGTGACAAGGACACACGCTCACTGCTCCGTACTTTGTTGTCATCGGTCCAGCCTTGATATGTAAACAAAGACTTTTTTTAAAGTAAGAGTTCCCCAGGGCCATGTGGCTTTATCTTTTCCCTTCTAAATCAAAGGGGGAAAGAGCAGCCGCACAACCGGTTCTGTGTATTTCTTATTATGTTCCTTAGTGGTTCCTAAGGTGGTCATAAAGTGAACGACTCTGTTACATAAGACGGTCATTGTTGAACTGAGTTCTCCCAGGGCTTGCGTCCTTCCCTGGTAGCAACCGTGAAACACATTAACTTTCCCGAGCAGAGTAAAATACACCCTAATGGGGAACAACTGTAATTCCTCAGCGAAATGCTGCCTTTGTGGCCTCTAAGTCAGTGTGCTCCACCCCCCACCCCCCCAAACTCCAGCAAACTAGGACGGAGGAGTCACTGCACTTTAGATCTATCAAAGCACGCCCTTTGTTCATAGCTGTGTCACCGAACACCAACTTTGACCAGCCAACTGCAGCACTGACATAGCACAGAAGACAAACGGAGGGGTAGATAACAAAAGCGACATCACTTGCATGTCCGGAAAGTCAATGAGGCAGATGCATTGCTTCACTCTCTCCTGAAACTCATCACGGTAGGGCTGTGGGAGGTGGGGGAAGGGTGGTTTGACTGTGCTGGTGGGCACTGGAGCAAGCAAACCCTCAAGAGCAGAAATCCGCCCTTTCTCTGAGATGCCCTTTGGTGCTTTATTTATGCCCCCACCCTTCACCTCTCTTTCGAAATGGCATGGTTAAGCAAGTCACTGAACTGGGGGCATTGGGTTTGGTGGTCTTTTGTGCCGGTCTTCTCATCAAGAAGCTGATGTCGGTCCTTGTTCAGCATCCTCCATCCCATCAGATATGGCTACACTGTGAAACAGGTAAGATTGAAGCCTCCAAATCCCTCATCTGCACAGGTTCCTTCCAAGGTCCTAGGAGGGCTCCTAGCAATGTGTTTTTCTACTTTTTTTTAAAGTTTATTTATTTATTTTCAGAGAGAGACAGAGAGAGAGAGAGCGCAGGCACAAGTAGGGGAGGGGCAGAGAGAAAGAGAGGGAGAAAGAGAATCCCAAGCAGGTTCTGCACTGTCAGCACAGAGCCCGACATGGGGCTCAATCTCACGAACTGCCAAGATCATGACCTGAGCCAAGATCAAGAGTTGGACACTTAACTGACTGAGCCACACAGGCGTCCCGTGTTTTTCTGCTTTGTAATAAATATATAGATGTGAGAGACTTTAACTTCAGATGGTTAAGACCATTCACATTCCACCCTCTGCCCCCTTGTTTTAGATGCCATAGAAGTGGCCATGTGTATTTTGGGAATCCAGCTAAGGAGAAGTTGAGTTAGTGAATTATATTTAGTTGGACAGTTAGTTGGACTCGGTGGGACACATTCATCTGGTTCACAGGCATATCTGTGTAAGTTCAAATCATAGCTAGTCATCCTGATGTAGGCATGGATTCTAGAAAACTACCACCCACGGTGCCAACTCACGCGGCATGAGGACAAGAACACGGAGGGCCAGAACACATGTCACAGCACAAATGTGTCCTGTGGCTTCTGGCACCCTCAAGTGTGTGCATTGTGAACCTAAAACACAGTTTGAATCACATGGAGCCAGAAGCCAGTCTGGGGGAACATTCTTCCAGACTTCAGAGCCTATATATAAAGGGAACTTGATAGAGGCTATCCCAAATTTAACATAACCCTAGAATTTTATTTATTATTTTTTAATATTTATTTTTGAGAGAGAGAGCACGTGAGGGGTGAGGGGCAGAGAGAGAGGGGGACAGAGGATCTGAAGGGGGCTCTGCATTGACAACAGTGAGCCCGATGTGGGGCTTGAACTCAAGAACCGTGAGATCATGAGCTGAGCTGAAGTCAGATGCTCAATCAACTGAGCCACCCAGGTGCCCCAACATAACCCTAGAATTTTAAATGATGTTACCAATGATTATCAATAAACAAATATCAGTTAACCATGCCAGAGGAAAGAGTAGGATTCTATTCTCTCTAGAGCAAATAAAATTATAAAATTGTTTTCTTTAAAAAGGTAACCAAAGAATGTAGAGAGGAAAAGTGTTACAGAAGTATAGCAGGCAATCAATTAATGAAAATGTATTATTTTTCTGGATTTTGTGATTTGTGTCTTATTTGTTAGCTTTTTAAAATACTTAATTTGCTGTGATTTCTTTACTCATTATGTCATAACTAATTCTGTGTACATAATTTCCATATAACCAGGATCCAGCTCTGCCCCCCACAGCATGCAGAAAAGTGATGAGTAAAATGTTGGAAGTGGTACACTCTAAATGTTCACTGTGTTAAATGCTAATGTGAAATCATTTCCTCTGCCAAACCTGATGGCTCAGTCAAGCATCTGACTCTTGGTTTCGGCTCAGGTCATGATCTCACAGTCTGTAAGTTTGAGCCCTGCCTCGGGCTCTGCACTGACGGTGTGGAGCCTGCTAGGGATTCTCTCTCTCTCACCCTCTCTCTCTGCCCCTCCCCCACTCACTCTTGCTCACTCTCTCTCAAAATAAATATTAAACAATTTTTTTTTAATTTTTTAATGATTTATTTATTTTTGAGACAGAGAGAGACAGAGCGTGAGCAGGGGAGGGGCAGAGACGGAGCGAGACACAGAATCCAAAGCAGGCTCCAGGCCCTGGGCTGTTAGCACAGAGCCTGACGCGGGGCTCGAACCCACAAACCGTGAGATCATGACCTGAGCTGATGTCGGATGCTTAACCGACTGAGCCACCCAGGCGCCCCTAAACAATTTTTTTTAAAAAGAAAAGAAATCATTTCCTCTGCTTTTTTTACTCTCTCCCCACGTGGCCAAAAAGCCCAGCATTGGGGCGCCTGGGTGGCTCAGTCGGTTAAGCGGCCAACTTCAGCTCAGGTCATGATCTCCAGGTCCGTGAGTTCGAGCCCCGCGTCGGGCTCTGTGCTGACAGCCCAGAGCCTGGAGCCTGTTTCAGATTCTGTGTCTCCCTCTCTCTGACCCTCCCCCGTTCATGCTCTGTCTCTCTCTGTCTCAAAAATAAATAAACGTTAAAAAATTAAAAAAAAAAAAAAAGCCCAGCATCAGCTGCATCAAGCTCACACATTCCTCTGGGTCCCAAAGAGCTGCCTCTTGACTACTTTCTCCATCTACCATGAGGATGACCCCCGAAAGCTCATTAACTCTGCTGAGATGCCCACCGACACTTCCAAGATCCAGGAAGCTGGGGATGGACTGGGCATGGAGGGGAAGTGAGGGGAGTGTGGGTGATGCCTGCACTGGCACGAAGGAGTGCCTGCACTGGGCCACGGGAGGCCCAGGGAGACATAACAGCTACCCTTGTGGTTGATGCTGCCGCCAGGCACGGCACCATCTTTTCTGCAAGAGAAATTTACAAAAAATACATCAGAGGCAACATAAAACTAGTCCAAGGCAGACCTGAAGAACAAAAACCTAGTTTTCTTCTAAAACAAAGTCTTTATGACAATAAGCTACAAAACAAATCATGACCACTGTGTTCATTTAAAAATCCATCAGGGGCACCTGGGTAGCTCAGTTGGTTAAGTGTCTGACTCTTGATTTCAGCTCAGGGCATGATCTCACAATTTGTGGGTTCAAGCCCCACGTCTGACTCTGCACTGATGGCATGGAGCCTGTTTGGGATTCTGTCTCTCTCTTCCTCTCTTTGTGCCTCTCCTCTGCCTGGCCCTCTCTCTCAAAATAAATAAATAAATAAATAAATAAACAAACAAACAAACAAGCAAACACTTTAAAATAATCACAAAAAATAAAAATAAAAATGAATCAGTTCTTTATAGATGAAAACAGGAATCCAGACTGTATAAGCCTCCACTAGATTTCGGCAAAGGCAGTGTGACCTACATGTGATTTTTTTTTTTTTTTTTTTTTTTTTTTTTTGGTGGGATGGTTTGAAAACAGAAAAGTACTGACAAACTTGGTGAGTTACTTTGAGCTTATACTAGGGAACAGCAGCCTTTCTTCAGAAGTTGGAAAAACTAGAGGTCATCTTGACTTTTATTCACAAATTTTGATCTTCATTGATTTGGAATGGAGGCCTGTGGGTTATCAAAGATTAAAATAATACTTTAAAAATTTATATTGAGGTTCTTTTCCTTCCCAAAGTTATTGGCCCTCCACCCATTGGTTCAATGGCATTCATTACTTAAGGAGAAAGTGGAAACAGCCAGAACAAAGCAGTCAGTGGAGGTGCTAAATGGATTTATAATTCACAACATCTGATGTTGAAGAGACTTGAAAGAACTAGTCCTGTGTGGGGGAGAGGTGGTTTTATTTGGAATTCCAAAAGGGCTTAGCCTGAAGATAATAGTCAAAGCTTGGAGGACTAGAGCATAGAGTTTACAGGTGTTACCCTTTAAAGGATACAGGTCATGGTACAAGGTCATTTCTCCATCATATACACACACAAAAGCAATAAAAGTATTTCCTGACTCAGGACAGAGGGGTGGGGTAGAGCCTAGACAGACAGGGAGAGGAGAGAGAGTTATGCAAGGGTGCATACTATGCGGGGAGGGCTGGGGAAGGGGGAAAGTTAGTAGGGCAGATGTGGACTGAGAGAGGGCCTCAAACCACTGCCCCACCTTGAGTCTCCCTCACTTCCTTTCTGTGTGGGGAAAGTGAGAAAAGAGCCCATGGCTCCTTGGGAGGAGTGAGGAAGGCAGTTGAGAATGGAGAGTTGATGAGAACAGCACCAGTCACTGTAGAGCCGGGAGCAGTCACCACATGCTGCCTGACAGACACAACAAGGCAGGCCGGTGGTAAAGTCAACTGGGACCAAAGCGGACGCCCATGACCAAGGTGGCAAGATGTGTCCAAGGGGGCAACTGGGGCGTGGAGATCAGACCCAGGGCTTATCCAGGAAGGAGGATGAGGGAAAGCAGCCTTGATGGAGTTAAAATCCTGAATTGTCAGAGGAATTATCCAAAAGAGGCTTTTAAGCCGGAATGGGGTCAATTATCCTAAAGTGCCAAGATTGAGTTTTCCACTACCTCATAAGCAAATTGAGTGCAGTTTCAGAGAAATAAAGTTTCATTTTTGCACGTCTGAGTTGTCACTATAAATTTGAAACCCTCTATACACATCTGAGATCCCTGCCCTCCCTCTCTATGCCCCCAAAAGGTTCCAATCACAAAGGCAGCCTTGTACGCTGAGAATTTGCCTACATTTTGGGGTGTGATTAACAGGACATGAACCAGACATATAGGAACACTTTGAACTTCCAGAAATCTACTACTATCAAAGCACGACTATGAGCTTCCAGAAAGTATCTGAGAGACAGAAACAACTAGTCTCTTACATAGGATCACAAAGACACGCAAATGGGGAGCCCCAATGTCACCCTCACGCTCATTATTACTATCATGATGTCCTAATCTAAGATAATATAAGTAATCCAGTGTCTATTTTTTCTCACCCCTTTAACCTATTATCTTGGAAGCAGAAAATTATAATGTAAACATTCACTAAAACTCTGTACTGAGTGGCATCCACAATGATTAGGAATACCTCACAGACACCACTCCTGTCTAGCTGGGTGCACTCTACCAGGTGTTCAACCCATATGACTATGACATTTCCTTTTGTGAGGCCTCTGAATTATTTATTTCCCGCTATGTGGGGCGAAAGGCTGAGACCGTAGTTCTCCAAGTGCCCTGAAGCTGAAGGTCCTTGTTTGCTTTCTCTGGAGTAATCTCACTCCTTCCCTTCTCCCCTCCGTACAAGGAAGCTGCTCACGGACCTTTGTGCCTATAATGATTCATGAATAACTGAAATAAAAACATTTCAAACCCTGTAGGTAAAATAAGGATGTTCTTTAAGTTCCATTATACATTGGGTGTACCCAAGTATTCGATGGAGACAAAATCAGAGACTACTGGTTGACTGCTTTTGTTGTTCTTGGGGAAGAGCTTATTGGCTTGTGCGGGTAAACAGGGAGTTCCCTCAGACTGAAGTTGAGGCACTGTTCTGAGACCTTCCTTAAGAGAGAAACTCTGGAGGTGCCTGGATGACTCAGTCCGTTAAGCATCCAACTTCAGCTCAGGTCATGATCTCAATGGTTTGCGAGTTCAAGCCCCACGTTGGGCTCTGTGCTGGCAGCTCAGAGCCTGGAACCTGCTTTGGATTCTGTGTCTCCCTCTCTCTTCTTGTGTTCTGTCTCTGCCTTCCTCAAAAATAAACATTAAAAAAAAAAAAAAACATTTCTTTAAAAAAAGAGAGAAACTGAATTCCTGGCCATCTGTTTCTGGTATTGTGGCCCACACGTACAAAGCTCAAACCATTAGCCTTTTTTTAAAAAACTTTGAGTGCATTTTATTTATTTATTTGTTTGTTTGTTTGTTTATTTTAATGTTTATTTATTTTTGAGAGAGAACACACAAGCAGGTAAGAGGCAGAGAGAGAGGGGGACAGAGGACCTGAAGCAGACAGGACTTGAACCCACGAACTGTGAGATCATGACCCGAGCCAAAGTCAGACGCTTAAAGGACTGAGTCACCCAGGTGCCCCTTGCCATTGGTCATTAATGAGCCCTACCACACAGCATTTCTCCTCTCTGCTGTTGGAGCTTCCTATGTAATTCCTAAGCAATCTCTGTCAACCTCAGGTGATCCACAAAACATCTTTATGCATTTTTTATATTGAAAACCTACATACAGAGGCACCTGGGTGGCTCAGTTGGTTAAGCTTCCAACTTGGGCTCAGATCATGATCTTACAATCCATGAGTTCAAGCCCTGCATCGGGCTGTGTGCTGACAGCTCAGAGTCTGGAGCCTGCTTCAGATTCTGTGTCTCGCTCTCTCTCTGCCCTTCCCCTGCTCACCCTATGTCTCTCTCTTTCTCTCAAAAATAAATAAACATTAAAAAAATTAAAAAAAAAAAGAAAACCTATATACATACATACACATATATTTTAAAATAATGATATTACCTTTGTAATGCCTTATATTTCCATAAAAAATAGAACCTTGAAATTCTAAGAAAAATTAAACTATTGGGACTACATAAAACTAAAAAGCCTCTGCACAGCAAAGGAAACTATCAACAAAATGAAAAGACAACCTACTGAAAGGGGGGAAGATATTTACAAATCATATCTTAGATAAGAGTTTAATATCCAAAATATATAGAAAATTCATGTAACTCAATACAAAAAACAAAAATCCAATTTAGAAATGGGCAGAGGAGAAAAATTAAGAAAGACAAATTAAGAAAACAATTCCATTTACAACTGCTCCAGAAAGAATAAAAAACCTAGGAATAAATTTAACCAACGAAATGAAAGATCTATACTCTGAACCCTGTAAGACACTGAGGAAGGAAACCAAAGATGGCACAAACAAAATGGAAAGATAGGGGCGCCTGGGTGGCTCAGTTGGTTAAGCGGCCGACTTCGGCTCAGGTCATGATCTCGCGGTCCGTGAGTTTGAGCCCTGTGTCGGGCTCTGTGCCGACAGCTCAGAGCCTGGAGCCTGTTTCAGATTCTGTGTCTCCCTCTCTCTGACCCTCCCCCCATTCATGCTCTGTCTCTCTCTGTCTCAAAAATAAATAAACGTTAAAAAAAAAAATTAAAAAAAACAAAAAAACAAAAAAACAAAATGGAAAGATATTCCATGCTCATAGATTGAAAGAATTAGTATTTTTAAAATGTCCATAATACCCAGTAGCATCTGGGTGGCTCAGTCGGTTAAGAAGTTGACTCTTGATTTCAGCTCAGGTCAAGATCTCAAGGTTTGTGGCTTCATGCCCTGTGTTGGGCTCTGCACTGACAGCGTGGAGCCTGCTTGAGATTCTCTCTCTCCCTCTCTCTCTCTTCTGCCTCTTCCCCAGTTCATGCTCTCTCTCTCTCAAAAATAAATAAGTAAACATTTTTTAAATGTCCATAACACTCAAAGCAATAGATAGATTCAATGCAATTCTTATAAAAAATATGTATAGTATTTTTTTACAGAACTAGAAGAAATAATCCTAAAATCTGTATGGAACCACAAAAGACCCCCAATAGCCAAAGCAATTTTCAGAAAGAACAAAGCTGGAGGTATCGCAATCCCAGATTTCAACATATACTACAGGGATGCCTGGGTGGCTCAGTCCGTTGAGTGTCTCTTGGTTTTAGCTCAGGTCATGATTTCACAGTTTCATGGGTTTGAGCCCTGCATCAGGCTTTGCGCTGGCAGCACGGAGCCTGCTTGGGATTCTCTGTCTGCCCCTCCCCCACTCACGTTGTCTCTGTCTCTCTCAAAATAAGTAAATAAACTAAAAAACTTTTTCTAAAGATATACTACAAAGATATAATAATCAAAACAGTATGGTACTGGAACAAAAACAGACACATAGATCAACAGAAGAGAGTAGAGAACCCAGAAATAAACCCATGCTTATCTATGAAAAGGAGGCTAGAATATACAATGTGGAAAAGACAGTCTTTTCAATAAATGGTGTTGGGAAAACTGGACAGGTACATGCAAAAGAGTAAAACTGGACCACTTTCTTAAACCATACCAAAAATAAACTCAAAATGGATTAAAGACCTAAATGTGAGACATGAAACCATGAAACCCATAGAAGAAAACATAGGCTGTAATCTCGATATTGGCCTTGGCAAAATTTTTCTAGATAAGTCTCCTGAGGCAAGGAAAACAAAAGCAAAAATAAACTATTGGGACTACATCAAAATAAAAAGCTTTTGCACAGTGAAAGAAACTATCAATAAAAGTAAAAGTCAACCTACTGAATAGGAGAAGATATTTGCAAATGATAAATTCAATGAAGGGTTAATATCCAAAAGATACAAAGAACTTCTACAACTCAACACCAAAACAGTAAATAATCCAGTTAAAAACTAGGCAGAGGAGGCCTGCCTGGGTGGCTCAGTTAGTTAAGCATCTGACTTCAGTTCAGGTCATAATCTCATGGTTTGTGGGTTTGAGCCCCACATTGAGCTCTGCGCTGACAGCTCAGAGCCTGGAGCCTTCTTCGGATTCTGTGTCTTCCTCTTTCTCTGCCCCTTCCCCACTCATGCTCTGTCTCTCTCTCTTTCTCAAAAATAAATTAATGTTTAAAAAAAAGTTATTTTAATTGGACAGAGGAGGGATGCCTGGCTTGGCTCAGTTGGAACAACATGGGACTCTTGATCTCAGGGTTGTGAGTTCAAGTCCCACGTTGGATGTAGAGATTACTAAAAAAAACTAAATAAATAATCTTTTAAAAATTGGACAGAGGGCCTGAATAGACACTTCCCCAAAGAAGACATACAGATGGCCAACAGACACATGAAAAGATGCTCAACATCACTCATCATCAGGGAAATATATAAATCAAAAGCACAATGATGTATGACTTTACATCTGTCAGAATGGCTAAAATAAAAAACACAAGAAATAAAAAGTGTTGATGAGGATGTGCAGAAAACCTCATACACTGTTGGTGGGAATGCAAATTAGTACAGCCAGTGTGGGAAATAGCTTGGAGTTCTCTCAAAAAATTAAAAATAGAATTACCATATAATCCAGTAATTCCACTACTGGGCATTTACCCAAAGAAAATGAAAACACTAATTCAAAAAGATAATATGTACCCTTATATTTATTGCAGTATTATTCTCAATAGCCGAGAGTTAAAAGCAACCCAAGTGTCCATCAATAGACGAATGGATAAGGAAGATGTGTATTTCCTATACAATAGAATATTCCTCAGTCATAAAAAACAATGGAATCTTGTCATTGGTGACAACACAGATGGACCTAGAGGATGTAATGCTAAGTGAAATAAGTCAGGGAAAGACAAATACCATATTATTTCACTTATATGTGGAATCTAAAAAACAAAACAAATGAAAACAAAAAACAAAAAAGGCAGAAATAAACCCATAAATAAAGAGGTTTCCAGAGGGGAGAAGGTAGAGGGATGGGCAAAAAGGGGTGAGGAGAGTGGAGGGTACAGGCTTCCAGTTATAAGTCATGGGGATGGAAAGCACAGCATAGGGAATATAGTCAATGGTATTGCAATATGGTGACAGATGGTAGCTACACTTGTAGGGAGCATAGCATAATGTATAGAGTTGTGGAATCACTGTTTTGTACACCTGAAACTAATTTAACATTGTGTGTCAACTATCCTTCAATTAAAAACCAAAAGGATGGAGGATCTGAATAGATATCTTTCCAAAGAAGACATACAGATGGCCAGTAGGTACATGAAAATGTACTCAACATCATTGATCACCAGGGAAATGCAAATCAATCAAAACGATGATTTATCATGTCATACCCATTAGAATGGCTAGTATCAAAAAGACATAAACGAGTGATAGCATAAGTGTGGAGAAAAGAAAAGCCTTGTGCACTGCAGGTGGGATTGTAAATTAGTGCAGCCACTATGGAAAACAGTATGGAGTTTCCTCAAGTAATTAACAATAGAACTACCATACAATCCAGCATTCCACTTCTGGGTATATATTAAAAAAAAAAAAATGCAACTCCCCACTGACCTCCATGTTCATTAGCATTATTTGCAATAGCCAAGATATTGAAACAACCTAAGTGTCCATTGATGGATGAATCGACAAGAAAATTATGGTATGTATATATACACACATACATATAGGAATATTATTGAGCTATAAAAATGAATAGTCATTGGTATTGCAATAGTGTTGTGTGCTGACAGATGATAGCTACACCTGTGAACATAACACCAACAACACCGTGTGATTATGGCAACATGGATGGAGCTTGAGGACATTATGCTAAGTGAAATAAGCCAGACAGAGAAAGACAAATACTGTATGATCTCCCTTACATGTGAAATCTTACACACACACACACACACACACACACACACACACACACACACAAATTAGCTCATAGATACAGAGAACAGATTAATTGCTAAAAGAATTGGTCTTAAAAGTTCTCATCACAAGAAAAATTTTTGTAATCATGTATATAGTGAGAGATGTTAACTATACTTGTTATGGTGATCATCTCACAATATACACAAATACCAAATAATTATGCTGTACACCTGAAATAAATGTTATGGCTATTCTAATATAAAATCTTATTGAAATTTTTTTTTTACCATTTATTCATTTTTTGATAGAGACAGAGAGTGAGTGGGGGAGGGGCAGAGAGAGAGGGAGACAGAATCTGAAGCAAGCTCCAGGCTCTGAACTAACAGCACAGAGCCCCACGCGGGGCTCGAACTCACAGACCACGAGATCATGACCTGAGCTGAAGTCGGATGCTTAACCGACAGAGCCACCCAGGCGCCCCTAATATAAAATCTTAAATAAAAATATTAAAACAAAAAAAGGTTGAAAGTTCATTTATCCTAAGCATAGATGAGGCTCCACAACAGCACCTATGAAGACTGTAGGACTGGCCACTAGTCTCTTACCTGAATATCTCCATTGACAGGTAACTTACTACCTCCCAGCATCCAAGGCTCTTCCGCCTTTGGATTACTCAGGTAGAAAGTCTTTCTTTTATAAAAGACTGCCTATGATTTGCACTTTGGCCTTACTTTTAACTCGTCACACCCTGTGGGATAAATCTTACCTTACTTCCATGTGCAAGCTCTTTGGGTAACTGGTGGCTACTCCCTTCAAGGCCTCTCTTCATAGGCCAAGCTCTTTCAGTTTCCCTTACCTTTCTTCCTATACCAGGGGTCTGAGATTGCTCACCATCCTGGTGCTCCCCGCTGACCGTCCTCCAACTTGTTGGCTCCTGGTAAACTATGGTGCTCATAGCTTGGCACAACGCTCAGCTGTGGTCTATTTAGTGCGGAGTGAGGCAGGCTTTGTTCTAAATACTGTGCATCTATTCAAGCAGCCTAGGGCTTAATTAGCTTTCTTGGCAACCACATTAAACTATGGCCTGTTTCTTAGCAGCAACTACATATGGTAGTAGCTGGATTTTTAAAACCCTAAAACAGAGCCTACCATTTACTACTGATAGACTTTGTCTTGTAATATGGGCTGATTGGTTCAGACTTTTACAGATCTTTTGCAATTCTGATTTTGCCCTTGCATGTATTAGCATTCCACTCTAGCGCTGTGTCACCTACGAATAAAATAAGCTTATTTTCTGTCTTCAGCCAGCCACTCATTAAAAAAAATCTTGTATAGCACAAAAATGCAGAGTCCTGTGGTATGCCAATAAAAACCTTCTTTTAGATTAAAAAGGATTGATTAATTAGCAAGCTTTAGCTGTGGTCCTTCAACCATTCATAAACCTACCCAATTACCCTATCCCTCCGCCTCTGTGAGTAGGACATTGACCATTTTTTAATGGCAGCCACCATCTGAACCTCTTTTCCATTTGGGGCAATTACCTACCTTCTGAGTCTTTTAGAAGGCAGAGATCATCTTTCCAGGATAAAAGGTGAAAAATGTTAGCTCCTGGCTGTCTCAGCTTCTTTTTGCAGCTGGAGTGCAGGCATGTGATCTATGCTCCACTAATCGGAGGCATCATGCTGTACTGCAGATCCAGGGGCTAGAGATGCAAAGAGGTTGGAACTTTAAGGATTCTATTCTGCAGAGGGTGGGAACAGCCTTATACCCTTTTGGGGACACCAGGGTCAGCAGTGTTGGTCATGCAAATGGTGGTGTTCATGCCAGTGTTGATAAGCTGTCATGTGCTCACAAGACCAGCTCTGTGATGTTTGGATGTGATTCTGATTTGTGATTTCCAAACCTGATGGTCTAGCCCTTCAGAAGAGTCTGCAAGCTGCTCTGTATCCTTGAATAAACCGCCCCCCCCCCTTTTTTTTCTTAAGCTAGTTAGAACTTGTTTCTATTGTTCATGACCTAAAAAAAGCAAATGATATCCTGCTTCTTCCCCTTATCCCAAGAGTACTGGAGGGACCATGTCCGATTCCTTCCTGGAATGTAGACAGCTTGTATCAATCCCAGTTATAAGTTTGACAGTCAAATAATCCTATCAGAAAAGGAGATGAAAACATTCTGACACAATTTCTTTTTAGTGATCTTGTGCTGGCTCTTCATAATCACTGATTCCCTTTCTAAGAGCTCAGGAACCACCATCTAGTATTCTCTTTAAGATTCTTACCAAGAATCAGTATCAAGCTCCAATAATCTATAGTTTATAGGATTTGCCTTCTTTGTCTTTTTAAGAATTACAATTCCATTTTCCCCATTGCTTGTGGCTCTGTTATCTTTCATGATTTCTCAGAGATTATCCAAAAACTTTCTCAGTCACATCTCCAAAGTCTCTCGATATCTTGGGATCTGATTTTCCTTACTAGGAAAATTCTGTTATTTTCACATACCACACACACCATCCAGTTTACACTACAGAATTTTCCGAAAGCCTTTCCACATCCCTGAAGACCAAGGCAAGGTGTAGTAGCCATCTGTCTGTCTTCAGTATCAAATGACTGAACCCAAATCCCCTGCCCTGAAGCCTATACACATCATCCTGATACATAGTAAGTGCCTTATGATTGGTGGAGGAACAAAGCCAGCAAATGACCTACAAACTACCCCAGACATCCTTTCTTGTCATTCGAACTTCACTGCTATTATTGTATACTTAGAGTCTGCCATAGAAAAATATAAATGATCGTGTAAGAGGTAGTTTATATTATCCAGGCCTTATTTAACTTCATTAAACATCACCTTTTAGTCTCAATAAAGCTTCCTTATCTTTGGCCAACAAAAGCAGTGCAAGATTATTTCAAATTGTTTCTTTGAAGTATGAGTCTTAAGATCATTATATTAAATTCAATGAATTTGTACACAAATATTCACTTTTGGGTTAACAAGATATTCAGACCATTAGAAATGGGGCTGGAGATGAGAAAGGGAAATTTCCAGAGAAGGAGAATAAGGAAGGTGGGTAATAGAGTTGGGAGAGAAGTGGTTTTCAAGGAGAATGATTATATCCAGAGTAATATACCACATATTTCTCTAAAATTTTTTATATCCTCCACAATTCCTGCAAAACATGTTTAAGCAGCAAACTAGCAATTTGAACACAAAATCTCCAGGCTTCTGTTCAATTCCTAAAGAACAAAGTGCCCAGAGGGATTGAGGAAAGGGAGTTGAGAGAATATTAGCACAGGGGTGGCTGACAGAGGCAGGGAGACAGAGAGAGAGACAGGGAGAAGGAGGGGGAGGAGCAAGGAAAGGGAGAGGGGGAGAGGGGGAGAGGGAGAGGAGAAGGAGAGAGGAGGGAAGGACAGGGGAGAGTAGGAGGGGAAGGGAGAAGAATAGATAAGGAGAAGGGAGAGGGAGAGAAGAGGGAAGGAGAAGAGCAAGGAGAGGAAAGGAGATGAGAGGGAGAGGAGGGAGAGAGGGAGGGAAGGAGAAGGGAGGGAGAGAAGGTGCAGGAAAGCAGAGAGAAGACAGAAACACACAATTCCCTACCCAGCTCCTGACCCTACTGAAACCCTATGGTAGAAGATAGTTTTCTTTTTTAGTTTTTAAAACATATGCATTCAGTATTCACTCAATTGCTTTAAGTCAGTGTTTCATTTTTCTATTTATTCAAACCCATTTCTCTGAGGTTGCTACTTCCCAGAGGGTGTGCTTTCTCTAAATCAGCCTCCCTCTCACAGAGCCGCACCCTCACATAAAGGCTTTCTGAGAAATCGTCAGAGTTGTCTAGTGTCCTGGAAGCAGTAAATGATTCAAATATGGGCAATTAGACTATTTTAAGGAATTCAAAACACCACAGTTACCAAGGCTCCGGGATAGAACTGAAATGTTTCTTCTGCAGCAGAAGCTGGGTTCCATAGAGCACTCCAGAAGAATTCTCAACACATCATACCCAGAATGCCCCCTGTTCTTCAAGAAAATGGGATAATAAAAGAGCTATATAGCTCCTAATAGGTAAGGATAGTGCCAGCCGCATGCCAAAAACTTAGAGGAATTTCTTTAACATGGATTATGGTCAAGATAAGAGAAAAAGGATTCACCAAGCCATGATCCATTGCATTCAAGGGAAAAGTCCTGCCTCAGAGAAGCAAAGGCATGCCCACTGGGAATGCACCAACCTCTCTGGTTTGGGTGAGGACAGAGTGAGGCCTGAGGTGAGGTCAGTGGGCAATTGGAACAGGGCTAACCTGTTCCATGGTTGCCTTTTAGAAGCTACCAGATGCTGGATCCCATGCAGAGACATCTCCCTATAGTGCTTGGCACTTACATTTAGCACAGATGGGATGAGAAAGCCAGGTCCCTCTCAACTGTGGCTCCTATGAGCGCAGCTGTGTAGTTGAAGAAGGTCACCACCCCGCATAACTTCAGATGGCCATGAGATACATGTATGGTTGGTACCCTTTTAAAATGGTGCCCTGCCAGAAGTTAACTTGGTGTTATTTTCCCTATGTGATGAGAGAGAAAGAGGAGACCCTTCCTCAAGACAGTAGAAATGTGTTGAGGACCCACATCAGCTGTAGGAAAGGGGCAAACTCACAAGACACTTTGTGCTTTGAGGTTTTCAGTTGAAATCTGTCCCATCCCTTAGAGAACAGATGCCTGAAGAACATCTTGGGTCCACGGAGAGGTGAGCTAGAAATCACCACAACGAGGGCTTCCAGCAGTACTGCGGCCTTGCCCAGCTCCAGAAGGCATCGTTCATACAGGGCACGACAAGGGTGTTCTCTGAAGTTGTCTAAAGCTGAGCCCACCTCCTGGGATGGGTTTATGTTCCTGGGCTGAATGTGCTAATGAGGAAAGAGTTGGTCATTAAGGGCTGTAACACTCTAGGCTTGGGCTTAGTAGGGAGAGAGTCCCTCACAACCAAGCCCAGTTCTAAGGAGTCAGTTACAAAAGGGTTTTGCTCTAGCCCAGATGGAACACCAGGGGCACAGGACACAAAATTAAGGAAAAGATTGGATCCCTACTCCATCCCCCTCTACTGAGTAAACCCAACCTTTCCCAACTGCTTAGCTGTGTCCACCACTACCCTCTGCCACCCAATATCCACGAGCTGGTAAGAAATTGAAGGGGGTTGACAGAAAATCCCAGACCCTGGCTCAGATCCTCCTACACTGAGATGAAGGTAATGTGGAACATCTTTAACCTGAAGGCCTTTGGCCAGTAAGACTGAAGAGATGGGGTACAAACTTGAATTAATTTCTACAGCAGATACTAAACACCCTCGGCCACTAGGGTCAGTTCAGGGATTCGCCCTGGGCTCTGGACATGAATTGCCAACACCAAGCTCTGTTCAGCCATCAACTCCTCTCCACCCTAATCACTTACTGACATGGAATCAAGTCCATCTGGACCCACCTCCACATCCAAGCTACTAGGAAACTCATGGACGGGTAGGAAAGAAGGGGGTGGAACATTTCGGGAAGACTGACATCTGAATTCTTTGCCATTATGGGAAGCTCTTCAACGCTTGCTCTCTGGGGACAGAATGGGTCATGTTATTTCTCCAAGAAATCTTCAGGCCCAAAAGATATTGCCTTTGGTGCCAACAACCCTCCACCTATTCTCATCCTTATCTGTAAGATGTCAAAGAAAAACTACAATAAATCTAAATATTTCCCTTCTCCCAAAGGTTTGCAGTTGAATCCACACCATTCTAAAAGAACACATCTTAAGTCCCATTACTGGATACATGTAGACTTCCCTCTTTAAGAATAAGCAAAATCACAACAGAAAAAAAATTACCGAACATACGAAAAGGCTGCACATTGTAGAGGAGACAACCTGATACCAGAGCAACTAGCCCCTTTCAAAGAGTACTGCAAGAAACAGGAGAAATACTTAAAGAATATTTTCTTTTATTTTATTTTTTTAATTTACATCCAAATTAGTTAACATATAGTGCAACAATGATTTCAGGAGTAGATTCTTTAATGTCCTTTACTCATTTAGCCCATCCGCCTCCCACACCCCCTCTAGTAACCTTCTGTTTGTTCTCCATATTTTTGAGTCTCTTATGCTTTGTCCCCCTCCCTGTTTTTATATTATTTTTATTTCCCTTCCCTTATGTTCATCTGTTTTGTCTCTTAAAGTCCTCATATGAGTGAGGTCATATGATTTTTGTCTTTCTCTCACTAGTTTCACTTAGCATAATACCCTCCAGTTCCATCCACGTAGTTGCAAATGGCAAGATTTCATTCTTTTTGATTGCCGAGTAATACTCCATTATATATATATATATATATATATATATATATATATATATATACCACATCTTCTGTATCCATTCATCCATCAATGGATATTTGGGCTCTTTCCATACTTTGGCTATTGTTGATAGTGCTGCTGTAAACATGGGGGTACACGTGTCCCTTCGAAACAGCACACCTGTATCCCTTGGATAAATACCTAGTAGTGCAATTGCTGGGTCATAGGGTAATTCTATTTTTAGTTTTTTGAGGAACCTCCATACTGTTTTCCAGAGTGGCTGCACCAGCTTGCATTCCCTAGAGAATATTTAACTTGCATTCTTTGTTTTATTTTTGTAAGTAACCTATACACCCAACATGGGGCTCCAACTCATGACCCAGCCCTGAGATCAAGAGTCACATGCCCTACTGACTGAGCCAGGCAGGTGCCCTGTTTAACTTGCATTCTTTTTTTTTTTTAATGTTTATTTATTTTTGAGAGAGAGAGTGCACATGCACATGCATGAGTGGGGGAGGAGCAGAGAAAGAGGGACAGAGGATCGGAAGCCACTGACAGCAGAGAGCCCAATGCAAGTCTTGAACCCACAAGCCATGAGATCGTGACCTGAGCCGAAATTGGACGCTTAACCGACTGAGCCATCCAGGCACCCTAACTTGTTCTCATAATGAGTAATCACTAAAGAGAGTTTCCAGGTGGGTCTCTAAACTAGTTCCTGCACTGAATTCCAAGGTGGGGCAGGGGCTTCTTCCTAGAAAACGCTAAGCAATTCTCAGACACCAGTAGGGCATCCAAGAATCCAACTCAATTCTGACACTATCTACCTAGAGATAGTGTTAGATCCCACAGGTTAAGGCTCTGTCCCACAAGACCGCCCTCCCCAGGCAGCCCCCATCGCCACCATGACTTCAGACTTGGGCTGTTACCCATGCTTCTGACTGGCTACCTATTGAGGGTTCTAATGACCTCACTCTCATATTTGATTAATTTGCTAGAGAGGCTCAAAGAACACAGAGAAACATTTTACTTACCAGATCACTGGATTATTAAGAGGACGTCTTTCAGGAACAGCCAGATGGAAGAGATGCATAGGGCAAGGTATGGGGCAGGTCGTGTGGAACTTCCTTCCATGCCCTCTCCAGGCACACCACTCTCCCCCCCAGATATTTGCATGTTCACCAATCCAGAGGCTCTCCTAACCCTGTCCATTTCTTTTGGGTTTTTACAGAAGCTTCATTACACGATTGATGAACTCATTCGTTAGTGATTGATTCAACCTCTAGCCCCTCTGGTTGCTCAGGAGGCTGGGTGTGGAGAGTGGGGTGAAATTGCAGCCCTCTAAGCACACTATTGGCTCCTCTGAAGATCAGCATTCTCAGGTGCTTTAGAAAGTCGCCTCATTAGCATAACAAGAGACACCTTTGTTGCTCTCAACAGGTAGGAAATTCCAAGAGGTCTGTGCCAGAAAAGGGGATGAAAACCAAATACATACTTCTTATTATAAATCACGATACCATAGCTTTCTTCAGCAGCTTTCTGCACAGACAGGTGGCAGTTATTTACCTACAAGCAGAGGAACCGAGGCGAGCCCGGAAGGGCTCGAGTTTGCAACAAGACCGTGCTTTCCAGCTCCACTCTGCAAGTGCCGCGCAGCGCAGATTGGTACCCTGTGACACCTGACGGTCCCTTTGTATTTCAGGGTTACGTGTGATAACCTACCAACCCGGACAGAAGGAACAAGGAGAGTATGTACAAGCCCAGGTCACTGGGGAGAATCTTGAGTCGTATCAGATGACAGCTCCGCCAGGTTGCCCAGCCACGCAGAAGCCAGCCCTGCGAGGGCAGTTTTGGTCCCACAGCATTAGCAAAGGGAACGTGCTTTGCAACTGGAGGAACCGGAATCCACTGTCTGGACTAGCTGTCTTGAAGGATCAGCAAAGAGTTGTCTGGCTTTCATGATGTTTCCTTTCTGCAAGGAGGAAACAAACAATTCTGGATACTTCTCCATTTTGTCCTACCAGGAAGGAAACATTTTTCAAAGTCACCCCACGTTCTCGCTCTTGAGAAATCACCAGCAGAGTTAACAGACATTACAAGCACTGCAGAATCAACAACAATGTGTGTTTCTTCCGTCTCCGTGGCCATATGCCCAGAGTGAGCAGTGTAATATAAGAAGCAGAGAAAATGATTAGAGATGGGGGGAAAAAAAATCACATAAAGGGAACGACCAGTCAAGATGTGAATCCAAATAGCAAATGGAGATGCTTGTAAGTGTTCGCAGCAGCAAGCCCTTGCCAAAGTTGTTACTCATACCAGGCATGTGGGTTCTCTGCACACAATTGCATGAATGGCACAGTTAGCAAGGGGGATATGTGACTTCTCATAAACGATCTGTTCTTATTTTATACAAGAAAAACCAATATAAGGAAAACACTGCCATATTTATATATCAAATATCATGCTGTGTTCAATGAGACTTTTATATGATTTTAAAGACATCCTTTTTATATGTCAATCCCCATATGATCTGCCAGCAGGATTTATACATTACTGCACAATTACATTATAGTGAGAACACCAAAATTTTATTTCAACTCTGACTGGGTCTACACGATCTTTGCATTTGCTTCCTGAAGAGCAATAGCTTTCTACATATATGTGTGTGTGTGTGTGTGTGTGTGTGTGTGTGTGTGTATTTTAGCAGAGGAGGGAAAGGGGTCAGGATTTCTGCCAAGAGTTCCTTGGGTTGGTTCTCTGAGCAGAATCTCTCAGAATGTCCAATGTAACATCCCACTTGGGGATTCAGTTGGATTGTCAGCGACAATGAGAAGAGATCGGGAAATACAAAGTTCTTTCTTGCTCCTCTCTGCTGTGGGACATACTGTTGACCTCTGCTTTTGGAAACTGCTCTCTTGGCTTCTCTGAAGTGGGACTTATCCTGACCCTCTCTTCCTGACCGTGTTACCAGTAAGAAATGCTGTGCAATGTGCCTTTCCAAACTGCTGCCTTTGGCCCTGGACTTATCCATCACCCATGCTGCTTTTTCTTGAAGGGGTTCAAAATCACCCCATTGATATTTTTCTCACTGTCACCCCAGGTGAACTGAAATTTCATGTCTTCAGCTACCTACATGACATTTACAGTTTAAACTCCTGACGTTATTTCAAGTCAACAGTCCCAAAATAAAACTTTCCCTTTTGCCTGGAAATGCTCTTCCTATCCGACCTCTGAGTCCCTTCCAAAGGCCACTGCCACAGTCACTGTGATATAAATCTTTGGTGTTTTTTGTTTCATCTCCTCCATTTCCTATATTCATTCAGCCATTAATTCCTATTGGCTCTTTTTTCCAAAATGTCTCTTCTGGCTTTATTTTTCTCCTCATTCCCTCTGCCCCCTGCCCCTCAAGGTATAGTTCCCTATCTCCTCATGTTCTCCCTTGACCCCCCCCCCCCCGCTTATCTCCATAACCCTGACCTTACAGACGGTTGGGGTCACATCTTTTTTCCACGTCACTTTCATATTAGGAAACCTTTAGCAGCATCAAGGTAAATACTTCTTTTTGGCTTTCATGACTTGCTAGCATTTGGCCATAAGCTAACTATAAACTGCACATTTTCTGTATTAGTCATGGGTTTTCCATCTCCCTACAAATATGCCTGCCTGATGTCTGCTGCTGAGCCCTTTTGCTGAAGGTCTCCTCCCTTGTAGGTCCTTTGCTTTCCCTGACACCTATTCAAAATCTCTCCACTCTTCAGTGTCCAGGTCCTATCACCTTTTTATCTAAACCTTATTCCTGCCTTCTGTGGCCTCCCTCTCCTCTGAGCTCATACTGCATTTGTAATCTTAGTTATTATAATGATGCACTGCCTTCTCATTACAATTTTCAGTTTGTGTTTTCTCCCCCACCAGACTGTAATCTTAAGGGCAAGGACAGTGTCTTTTATTTCTTCTTCCTCTCCTCCTCCTCTTCTTCTTCTTCTCCTCCCCCGCTCCCCTTCTCCCTCCTCCCTCCCCTCTCTCTCTTCCTCCTCCTCCCCTCCACCACCTCCCCCCCTTCTCCTCCTCCTTCTTCTTTCTCTTCTTCTATTTTAAATAATCTCTACACCCACCGTGGGACTCAAACTCACAACCCTGAGATCAGGAGTTGCATGCTCCACTGATTGAGCCAGCCAGGCACCCCTATTTCTTCTAATTATCCCCTCCTCTTGCTATCCTATTTGTTTTCCCTAATCACACATTTTACCTATTTGCATTTTTTTTTGCCATTTTTATTGTATATGTTATTGTAAGGTACCTCCAAACATTTGCAGTATAAAAAAAGTATTTCTTCTGTATCTGTCACAATGATTGTTTTAGCTAAACACACGGTGGGTTGTGAGAACCCACTCAAAAAAATAATATAATTGGTTTTGGAACATAGTGGGGCATAAGTGTATGAAATTCAGGCAAATAACAAATACATTTCAGCTCCTTGAGAATCTGAATCCAGATGGAATCATTGAAGTCTTCTTCCCCCTTTTGATTCAGCCATTTTGTCTTTTATTATATCCCAGTACCCTGAAAATGACTTAATACAACTAAAACTAAGGAGAGCGAAAAGGCAACGACAACAACAACCCTCAATGGGTTTTCAGATGGGAATTTAAGGGGAGTAGTTAAATATATGGAACATCACACCAGACACCAAGCTCCATCACCCAACACCTACTCTAAAGAGAGAGTGAGGGGTTGGGGGGACAGGGATAAACAGGCAGAGATGGAGACACAAGAAGAGAAACAGAGACAGTGAGGTAAGAGAGAAATAATCCAAACCATAGGATTTTTTTTTTTTAAGAAAAGAAAATACATGCATTCTCTGGCATAAAGAATTGTTCAGGATCAGAGGGCAAGATTCTGATTTTAAAAGTTTTGAGTCTGCTTTCTTCAGGCCTGAGCCACTGGGTGAATTTAAACGGTGGGAGAGATTATTACAGCTTTGCTTATGGGAAGCATTTCTTTTGAGATACCCTCTTGAAAGCTTCACCCACGTCAGTTTTCTTCCAGGGGCTGACTGATAACATGCCAATCCCACACATCTGTGTCAGTGGGTAAAGAAATCACAGGAAAAGAACAGTTTAGCGTGAAGGGTGACATTCCAGCCCAGCTTTGATTTCTGCACCCATCACCACATCATAGCAATCCCACAATTGCTACCCAGTACAACATGCAGTGGCACTATATGGGGGACCGCCCTACTGCCATGGGGGCGGGAGCCAGAGCAAGCAGGCGGTTTGTCGTGTTTCCTCACATCTTCAAGAGCCCAGCTCTTCCTCTGCAGACAGGAACAGAGGAATGATTCCTTACTCCTTACCTCAGACTTGCGTCCTTGCAGGTGGCTATTGTATAAAGACTTGGCTGCTTGAGTACCACGGGACCAATATAATATACGAGCCTCCTTTGAGCACTATGTCTCTTAAATTACCCTCTATGTCCATCTTTACTTACTGTCCACATGTTACGGATCTATCACAGCCCTTAACTCAGGAATTGAAGGGAAGCCCTGGTGCAGTGCGGGGGCTGACTGCTCCCTCCTGGGAATCCCCTTTGGGACAAGGGGCTAGGCAAATCGAGAGCACAGTTGGGTTTGCCAACACTCCTGCCGGACAAACTCAGATAAATTGGTCCCAGGAGAAGCCAATAACTCAAGAGAGGAGGGTTGGAAAAGAAAAGCGAGAAATTTACCTCAGGTGCCAGCAGTTAGGGGAGGTGACAGGCTCTGCCCACAATAGACACTTACAGTTCTACAGGGAGAGATTGCGGGTGAGGGGTACATGCAGGAGAGCAGGCAGAGAACGTCTGATCATGGGTGGGGGTCCGTATATGTTCAGCGTGTGATCATAGGCAGGGGAGGGGATGTGTGGGGTGTGGTCTTACGGCATTCTGTTGTCATCAGAGGGCTTTTCTGGCCTGGCGGTTGGGATGTTCTAGTCACTACAAACACCTTTATCAATGCCACAGGAAAGTGCAAGAAGAAATAAACACAGTATGTTGTATTTAGAGCATGCGTTAAGCAGTCTTGTGTACTTCAGCTTTCAACTCTTGGGCTTTCTGGTTGAGGAAGAGGGCTTGCTGACACACAGAGGGCTTCAAGAACCAACGTGGCCTCATTCAATATGAAGTAATTTAAAGCCAGCAGCTGTTTCACACATAGGACCCACAAGACATGGTGATGCTGGCGTCTGGTATCGTCCAGATACCCACAGAATCTCCCCTCCCCCCAGAACTAAGGTTCCCGATCCAGAATCAGTTCTTAACAGAACCTCTTACTAAACCTTTGTGAGAAAGGAAAAAAGACCAATCAAGACCGCAGGCCATGGCTGAATTAACTTGTATTAAGGAGTGAGCTGGCAGTGGGGCCTCAGTCTTCATGACTTTGTTTCTGCCTATAGGGAGTTTATTGAATGTGCTTTTGTGATATAATTTATAAGGAAATTGGTTTTACTCAAAAGGACGTTTTTGCTTTATGCCTTGTAGCACCCTCGAGTGCTTAAAAAAAGGGAAAAGGTAATTCCATTAAGCTTTCAATTTTCTCTGGCAAAAGAAATGAACTAGATGTGATTGGAAAGATAAGGCACTGGCCTTCACTTGAACTGACCTTGCTCCAGGGCCTGGGGAATAAGAAGCATGGCCTTTGTTCCACAGGTGTCATTTCATGTTTAATTAGAGGGGCTACAATTCCATTTTTTTCCCCTCTATAAACCCCAACCTCAATCCGCTGAGAAAATGTTCATTAAGTTCCCAGTAGGCAGATCATCTGATCATCATCTTAGCAGCTTTGAGAGTCATGTGTTCATTCTGGGGACCCTTAGTGGGCTCAAGATCAAGGTGAATGTTAAAATCAAGACAGGCTTAGAGGAGACGAGGCCTGCCCTTTGAAGGATGACAGGATCTCTGCTTGTATCGAAGGCACTGGTCCTTTCTGCCACACCAAAAAGCTTCAGTAGGGGGGTGCCTGGGTGCCTAAGTTAGTTAAGCAACTGACTCTTGATTTCAGCTCAGGTCATGATCTCATGGTTCGTGGGATCGAGGCCCAAGCCAGGTTCTGCGCTGACAGCACAGAACCTGCTTGGATTCTCTCCCTTTCCTTCTACCCCTCCCCTGTTTGTGTGTGTGTATGTGTGCACAGTAAATAAATAAACATTAAAAAAAGAGTTTTAGTAGGATCTCCTAATTCTCTTCTTTGACTTCTTACTTTGTCTACTTTTTGGGGGGCAAAAGGGGGAAATAACTGATGAGGGACCATAAGGCAAGCTGAGGGTCAAGCCCTACCTAGCAAACCCCCTCCCCAGGTGGGATGTGTGTGATACTCCTCAGACACTCCCGGCTGCTCCAAAACAAAGGAAAGGACAGAAAATAAATGGTTAAACTGATAAAAGTCTCCATCAGTTTACAAATATCTTGGTAAAATACAAGAAAAGGACAGTCTTATCAATAGCCTAATAATGTCCAGGAACTCCCTACTGTCTTAATGTTAATGCTTTGCTAGAGGGAAAAACAACCTCATCTTGACAATAGCTAGGCCTCCAGTAATCTGTAAGTCTTTAGCATATGGAAATCCCTTTAAGAAACCTCCTCAGGACTTTATCTCCCCCAACTCCGGAGTTTATAACCAATCACTCTTCACAACTCCAGTGTAGCTCTTTCTGCCCAGCAGTCCTGTGCTTGTGCTTTAATAAAATCACCTTTTTGCACCAAAGACATCTTCAAGAATTCTTTCTTTGTTATGGAACCTGGTCTGGATCACCAGGCGGAAGAACCAAGCAGCACTCGGAGATCTTGGAAGGCAGGAGGCTTGTTTCACACCGGCGGGCTCAGATGAGATCAGTCTCCAGAGGTCTGAGCCCCGAGCGAGAGAGATGGAGCGAGTGAGTGTAAGCAGAGGGAAAAATTTATAGTGTGTTACTTCCGCATTCCGCATTAGTAGTAATTTGGCCCGTGAGGCAAGCAGAGTAGGAAGAAGAACCTGGAAGGGAAGTCTTCTGTCGGGGGACTGGAATTTCCCTATCAGTCCTGTCAGCCATCTTATAACAGATTTTTCCCTATCATCTTGGCCATCAGCTCTGAACCCCCACCAGCCCCAAACCCCACCAGAAATTACTGAAAATTAAAAGAATAGTCTCTGTTGCCCAAAGTTAAGATGTTTTCACGTATCTTGGGGAAGTTTCTTTGTTAGAATCCAGTTCTGTGATCCTTAACTTATAAATTGGTGCCTCCAAATGAGAAGTTGGATACAGGATAGCAATGCCACATTGTTTGCTTTTACATTTTGTTTTTGGTCCGAACATTTAAAAATAGTTATTGTCTTAAACTGCACTGTCTAATATGGTAGCCACTAGCCACACGTGGCTACTTAAATTTAAATTTTAACTAGTTAAAATTAAATCAAATTAGAGATTCAATTCCTCACAGTAGCCACTTTTGAAGGGATCAATAGCCACAAGTGGCTAGTGGCTACCATATTGGACAGTGCAGATAAAAAACTGTAAAACTTTCCATCACTTTCTGGAGCATAAGTTCTATTAGACAGTGCGGATCTAGAAAATATATGCTGATGAAGTTTATTATATATATTATATATAATATATATA
>NC_064811.1:142675384-142764648 GCF_023721935.1 Panthera uncia
ATTATATATGTAATATATATACACACACATATATATAATATATATATATATATTCAGAACAGCCAAACACTTAAATAACAATTCAAATGCAATTTTACAGCTGCCATTAGAAACATCTCAGCTATAAGGTCCTGTGATTTAATGGCCAGCTGGGTGTGGCAGACTGATCTCCTTCAATAATGGGTCTTTCAGAGGCTCCACCTTCAAAAAGAATTGAATTCCTTGAAAGGTAAAGTTGAAAATCTGCAGAAAGAGCTGGAGAAAACCTATATAGCTATAGTGTCAACAAGGACTGTGAATCTTACATCTTACTTGATCAAACACCTTCTGCTCTGGGAGGCAGGTCTTGGTGGGGCTTTTTTTTGCTACTCATCCTCTTGCCGGTAGCAGCTCTTCTGAGAGGATTAAGGCTAGAGGCCTCTTGATTCTGCATGATCCAAGAGGAGTGGGTGAGGTCTGTGAGTTCAAGTTTGCCAAGCAGATAATCATTACTCTTGCTCTCTCATCTTGAACCACCTGGATGATGAGCGACATGTTGAATGTCTGAATCTATTTTCATTATGTGTAGGTAGTATGCCTGTCTAGAACTGCTAAGGACTCCTGTGGCAGTTTTCATACCAAGACCACCACCTGCATAAGTCCTGCCTTGTTTCAGACTTATCCTTAGAGGAGATCAAAGTCTGGAAGCCTGCACCATAGCATTTGTCTTTTGTTGAGACTTTCCCTTTGTTTTGCACCACGGCAAGTGTGCTAGTTCTATATCTTGGAAATACATGCGGAAACCCCGGTGGAATCTAATCATTGACTTAGTTTTATATCCAACTTATTTTGTTAGGTCTTTTTCATGGGACCCATTGTACCATAAAACAAGTCCACTGGTTCTCACTTTCTCAAAATAACAGCAGAGGAATAAAAGTCAGTTCTTTGTGGAAAATCAACCTCAGGGCTATCCTGGGTTCTTAAAGACAATGTGCTCTGAACAGGAGTGGAAATGTGGAATGGCTTTCTCTCAATGAGATAAGTTTTCTGTCTGGTCTTGAACTCAGCAGTAACATGATGAATCATTCTCACTAAAGTGGGTATCCTTTTGCTTTCCAACTTAATTTCAAAGATCTCATTTTCCTAAAAAATTTTTCATGTTTGTCTCTGCCCTTCTTCATTCTCTTTTCCAAATACAGTTGACCCTGACCAACATAGGGGTTAGGTCACCGGTGCCCCATGCAGTCAAAAATTTTGAATCCCCCAAAACTTAAGTACAAAATATCTTGTTGACCAGAAGCCTTACTGATAATGTAGGTAATTAACACATATTTTGTATGTCATGTGTTATATATTGCATTCTTACAATAAAGTAAGCTAGAGAAAACATTAAGAAAATCACAAGGAAGATGGGGCACCTGGGTGGCTCAGTTGGTTAAGTGGCTCAGTACAGCTCAGGTCAGGATCTCATAGTTCGTGAGCTCGAACCCTGCGTAAAGCTCTGTGCTGACAGCTCAGAGCCTGGAGCTTGCTTCAGATTCTGTCTCCCTCTCTCTTTGCCCCTTCCCCACTTGCACTCTGTCTCTCTCTCTCTCTAAAAAATAAACATTAAAAAAAATCATAAGGAAGAAACATACGATCATAGTATTATACTGTATTTATTGAGAAAAATCCGCGTATAAGTGGACGTGCACAGTTCCCTCCTGTGTTGTTCAGGGTCAACTGTATATGGCTTCCATTGAAGACTGGAGTTTCAGTTTCTTGTATCTTTCTGAGAGACTTACTATAAGTTAGCATAAGTCCCATCTTCAATGGTGAAGGCAACCAACATTCTGTTTCTTATACATCCTTCTAGAGAGCTATATATACAAGCTATCGATGTACTATATATAGTCTTTCCCCTACTGACTTTTTCCTAAACAGTAGCATACTCTACCTTATCTTTTTCATTTAATGGTATATCTCAGAGATGTTCCCATATCCATGTATAAAAGACTTCCCCATTCTTTTCATGGTTATGTAGTAGTCTGATATTATAGTAAATTTACTATAATTCAACAGTTTCCTATTGACGGACATTTAGGTTGTTTCCAATATTTTCCTATTGTAAATAATACTGCAATGAATATGGTACTGTCATTTTACACTTGATAAATAAATATACCAGAAGACAAATTCTTAGAAGTAGAATGAGTAAATGTATTTGCAATTTTGATATTTTCTAGATTGCTCTCCCTACACATTTTATCAAATTATATTCTCAATAGCAAAATACTAAGTGTTTCTCATTTTGCCAACACAGTGATTTCTAATTTTTTAAAGTTTCCAATTTTATAGGTGAAAAATACTTCACTGTTGTTAATGTATATCTACATTAGGAATGAATGGAACTTTCATATATATTAGAATTTTTTTTGATGAACTGTCAATTTATGTATTTACTTTTAAAGCAAGCTCTATACCCAGTGTGGGACCCGAAATCGAGTCACATACTATAGGGGTGCCCGGGTGGCTTAGTCAGTTAAGTGTCCAACTCTTGATTTCGGCTCAGATCATGATCTCATGGTTTGTGGGTTCAAGCCCACAACAGGCTCTGTGCTGACTGTGGAGCCTGCTTGAGATTCTCTCTCTCCCTCTCTCTGCACCGCACTCAAAATAAACTTAAAAAAAAGTCACATACTCTATCGACCAAGCCAGCCAGACCCCCCCAAAGTATTAATTTATATTGGCATCAGTCATGTTGGTTAAGGGTAAGAGATCACACTTATAGTGGCTTAAACTCAAGGGACTTAGTCTCACATAAGTTATCTCTGAAGATGGGTAGTTCAGGCTGGCATGAAGGCCACAAGTGTATCAGGGTCTCAAGCTCCTTTTTTTTTTTTTTCCTCCTCTACCACATTAAAGTGTGGCTTCCACACTGGGTATTGTATGTAAGCGATGAATCACGGGAATCTACCCTAAAAACCAAGAGCACACTGTATACACTGTATGTTAGCCACCTTGACAATAAATTATATTAAAAATAAAATAAAATGTGGCTTCTATCTTAAAAGTTGAAACTTACGGTTCAACAGTTGCTAGAGTACCAGCCTTCAACTCTACATTACAGGCTGGAAGAAGGAAAAGCAAAATGGCCAAAGGGTGTGTGCCCTTTTAGGAACTTATCAGAAGTTTCCTTTAACACTTGAACTTATATTTCAACAACTTAGTCACATGGCTGCATCCAAGAAAAACTGGAATTGTAGGTTTTGATTGAGTACATTGCCCAGATATCAGTTAATAAGGAAGAATTGAAAAATGAACATTGGGGGGCACCTGGGTGGCTCAGTAGGTTAAGCATCTGACTTCAGCTCAGGCCATGATCTCAGTTTGTGGGTTCAAGCCCGGCATCGGGCTCTGTGCTGACAGCTCAGAACCTGGAGTCTGCTTCAGATTCTGTGTCTCCCTCTCTCTCTCTGCCCCTCCCCCTGCTCATGCTCTGGCTCTTTCTCTCTCAAAAATGAATAAATATTTAAAAAAAAACAAACTTAAAAAAAAGAAAAATGAACATTGGGAGGCAACTGGCAGTCTGTTACAAATCCTTGGTCAATTTTACTTTTGGGTTTTTGTTCTTATTCTTATTGATTTGTGGGAGCTTTTTATATATAAAGGAAACTTTGCTACAGGAGTTACAAGTACCTTTTTTGTCTATTCTTTTCTTTTGACTTTGGTTATGGTGTTTTTTTGTGTAGATATTTTTCTGTAGTTGAATGTATCAATGTTTTCTTTTTTATGGCTTCTGGTTTTTGAGTCATATTTAGGAAGGCCTTCTCACTCTGAAATTTCTGATGTTTTTTTCTAGTACTTTTACAAGGATTCAGACCTTGAAAGATTCAACTCAAGGTCAAAGCCTTCTGGAACCAAATTTCTTATTTAAGTTGGAAGCAATGGCAGTGACATCTGGCTTGCTGATTACTGGTAGGGATAGTTTTGTTGTCTTTGGAGACTTAACAGTATCACTAAAGTAGTCTTACCATATAATAGTATTGAATGATGGCTCAAAGATTAATGTGAATTGCAGGTCCCTTCAACATGATTATTGAATGTCTGGATGACTGCAATGCAATAAGAATTTGCCCTGAATGAGACCAAGGTGGTGTTTTCAAAATAGAAATTGAAGTAGCCAAGCCAGAAAGTTATTAATAGGAAACACGAAAGAAATAAAAGAAACATTCATTTGTAAATCAGAGAGAGAGAGTCTTTTAAAACTGTCACAGTTCACATTGGCTGGTTACCACTCCAACAGCTTACTGTCTCTGATGATAATTACTCCCGGGAATAGAGCAAAGTCCCATTAGAAACATCCATATACACTGGAGCATATCCCATTATAGCCTGCAGTTCACAGGAGTTAGTGAAGGGCAAGGCCTTCTAAGCCTTGACATTAGCCAATCTCTTGTAAATATTCTCTCCATTACTGTGGTAGCTTGGCAAATTCTTTTTTTTTGGAAAGGAATAGTTTCAATAGGATGCTACCTTGATAAGGGCATAATTTAATTGGTTTCAGGTAACTTTATTTATTCATGTTAGGGAGAGAGAGAGAGAGAGAGAGAGAGAGAGAGAGAGAACAAGCAGGTCAGGGGCAGAGAGAAGGAGAGACAAAATCCCAAGCAAGCTCTATGCCATCAGCACAGAGCTTGATGTGGGGCTTGAACTCATGAACTATGAGATCATGACCTGGGCTGAGATCAGGAGTCAGATGCTTAACCGACTGTGCCATCCAGGCATCCCGATCCTAGTTAATTTTCTAAAATTCACTTAGCCTAACATCTATTAAAAAAGCATTTTCCAAACTTGAATTCTAATGTTGCTTAGAGCTCTGGATTGAAATATTCTGAACTTCTACAGGTATGAAAATTGTCCTATTCTCATCAGGAACAGAAAGTTAAATGCCTAACAGCTGCAAACATCACCTTAATTTGCTCCTTCTAAATCTAATTAGACACAGTAAAGGCATTATATGCATGTACTCCAAGAGAATGAGATGAAATATTTGAAACCGGAGATGAAAATGCTGCCGTATATTACATTAGCACTTTTCAAAACAGTGGCATAGTCTCCTTTCCTCCTCGCCTTCACTCAATGTGGCAGAGAGGGCAGTCACAGGAGGACACTAAGTAAAAATTGACTTGCTCAGGTGGTTACAAAGGTAGTTTTAGCAAAGCTATGATACAAACTGGAATTCCAGATTTTAATTCTGTTAAGTAATTTGATAATAACTAAGTTAGGTTAGAAAAATATTTTTTAACATGACCAACACAGTCTCTTTAAACTTACAACTTGCTGGCATTCCATTAAAGTCATGAAGTCTAAAGATGATGTTCCCAAGCTCTGCTGAGACCTATTGGTTATCATATAGTTGGTTATAGGTCTAGTACCTCTTTCTATGGCTAAGATATATCTTCTAGCAGTCACCAGAGATTTTAGTACCATGAAGGGGGAGAAGGGAGCAGATTATATAGTCCCTGGTAAATCTCCACAAGCTACTTTGTTTTTTAATGTTTATTTATTTATTTTGAGAGAGAGTGTGTGTGAGCAGGAAAGGGGCAGAGATAGAGAAAGAGAGAGACTCTCAAGGAGGCTCTGCACTGTCAACACAGAGCCTGATGTAGGTCTGGACCTCACAACCGACAACTGTAAGATCATGACCTGAGCCGAAATCAAGACGCTTAACAGACCACCATCCAGGCGTCCCTCAACAAGCTGTTTTAAGAAGACTTTAAACTTCTTGGGGAACTAACCAAACAATGTTTGCTAGTTGGAGAGGTAAAATGCTTCATAACCACTGAACTGATTATTGTAGACATCTTCTGTTTGAGGTACATGGAAATAATTTTTATGAAATGAAGTTATATCAATGTGTCTCAGGTTAAAAAAAGGGGGGAAAAAGAAAAATTTTAAGAATTAACACAAGTGACATGTAACGGTTGACCATCAAATTTTAATCTTGAACCTTTTCTCCAGTCTTCAAATTATTAACACGAAGCGGAATGATAAATTGTAATTTTATCATTACCATATCGCTGTGTAACAAGCCCTTGTTACAAAATCTCCACCTACTGTCTCCAAAAAACCAATAGAAAACCCATACATTATATTATCTAAGTGATCTATTAACAGATGAAATTTTAACCAACTTCATACCAGGAAACTATTAACAGAGGTACTTCAACCACATAGCTTAAAATATGGAGAAAAGACAGGTAAAAAATTATCTTAAGCTGTAGTAGTCTTTTTACTTTTTAAAATTTTTATAAAATACACTAATTTCCCAAAATAAAGAATATTATGACACATTGGTGTCAACTTACACAGATGAAAGCTGATGTCAGCTTTTTTTCTAACTAAAATTCATTTCACCAAACCTTTATATATTACATGAATATCCAAGTAAAGTATTTTTTTAAAAATTCAACACACAGGAACATAATGTACAGTGTTTTATATATATATATATATATATATATATATATATAAAAAGGTTAATTTAGGAATGATTTCATTTTCGACCACATGATATATCTTTTTAAGACCATGAAACCTCTTGCTATCGCAAGAAGACTTTTCAGTTCATGTTTCTATTTCCCAGTTGTAATTCTTAAAAGTAAAAAATGAAAAAGGGTTTTTTATTTGTTTTTCACAAAAAAACTGTAGCAACAATTTCATTCACTACCAGGATGTCTTCCCTCCTTTTGATTTTAGGACTACCCAGACCCATGACCGCTTGGTGCCGGAATGTAACGGGAAGAGGCCAATGACATCAAAGAATAGATATAAAAAGACGGGCTCAGCTGGATCCTGCCGCCATTGTAAGGTGTGGGCACTTTCACTCGTGAAAGGCCTCCCAGAGCTGCAAGAGAACAGTCACAGGAGCAGTCTCCTGGCTCATCCTTTACATCCGTCAGCTGGGAGGACATAAAGGAACATTTTCATTAATGACTTGTCTAATGGCTGATGGATTCCTTAGCCAGGGAGGGAGCGAGTACGCTCAGAGACCTCGGTCAGGAGCAAAAAGAATACTGTTTATTTTACACCTCCTGCATTGGTCACTTCTGAGCGCAAACCAACCTCAACAGGAAATTGCAATGAAATATACACACCATGCACAGTCCCTATTACTGTGGGAATCCAGTAACACATGCAGGATGGTGGGAAAAGAATCACAAGGGATGAATGTAAACTTTTCACAGTGTTTCTTATAGCCTTTGACTTTAGCACGAGTGCACCACTTACCACCACAATCTCACAAACGTTTTATTGTGTCCTGGGCATGCAGATCACTTGGGGTAAAATGGGCGATTACATTTCATAGCCATTCTCAGACAGGAGTACAACTTCAATTTTCCCAATTTCCAACCAATGAATCAGCTGCTTCTGTTATAAAACTAAATACATTTCCGAATACATTTTTGTTTGAGGTTGTGCTTTATTCTTATCACTTCACTGGCTTCATTCTAGGGAAATTAAAAACCCATAAAATTATACTGAAGACTAGGTCTTAAGGGTGATTCCTGACCAAACCAGAAAGACAGGGAATCACTAACTTCTCTTCTCTTGTTTCTGTCTGCCTACCCCAGGCCTTTATTGATATTGACTCAGTTATAGGTTTTAATTTCCTAAAGAAGAAAACCAAATTAGAGAACTGGCATTTCTGTCTTAAAGAAGTAAAAAGTAACACCGGTGAGGGGAGAAAGGGGGATTCATTCTATGTCGAAAAAAAAAAAAAAAATCTCTTGCTCTCAACAGGAGATAATCCAGCTTCTCCTTAGCTATTATTTCATAAATTAATAATTTCTTAAAATCATAATCCAAAGAATTTATCTATTACAAGAAAAATTCAAGTGTAAAAAAGGAAATAAATTAGTTAAGCCTTGTAAACAATTGTCCATTTTAGCTATATATCTTTTTAAAAAGGTTTCTCTGTATAGCAAATCAGACAGTACAAGGCACACCTTACACATCAGAACCCAGAATGATAAGACCCACACACACGCCTTCTTCACACTGTTGGCTGGCCTAACTGTGTTGAGGGCACTGGGGTCACACACCCATCCTCTGCTCATCTCCTGACCATCTGGAAGTCCAAAATGTGCTCTTTCCATTAAATTGCTTTGTGCTATTTTGTTGTGTGATGTGACTTCAGCCTTCTCAATGTTAGTCTCCTCAGATGTTTTCCACAAAGCTTCCTGGGAAAAGGCCAGTTTTCCCATTACGTTGTAATGTGCCTTTGAACCAGCCATCTTCTCGCTTTTTATGGACAAACACGATATCTCCTTCTTTAAGTTCAAGTTCTGCCTCACTCTGAGGAGGATAGGAAACTACCACCCTGTGCCTAGAAAAGAGAGATATATTTTAGTTAAAGCCACTCAAAGTAGTGAAAAAAAAAAAAATGTACACTATTGGTCTACAGAGCATTAAACATAAACAGAATAGAAAATAACAGAAGTTTATAACATCTGTAAAACAACTCAAAATACAACGACTCTCTGCTTCGTAGAGACTTGATTTTAATAGAGTTGACATGTGTGTAACAGTCCATTATCGATGAGACTGGTTTATCTGAGTGACCTGTACAGCAAAAGCTATTCTTGTCCCTTTCCATTGTTTGGATCTTGTCCATACAGAAAATTTTATTCCGTTTCCTAGGAGGAAATGCCCTGTCCTTCCCTCTTCTCCAAGAAGAAAGGAATGAATTCATTTGATTGGTGAGATTAGGAGAAGTGGTTGAATAGATGGATTCAGTCCTCTCTGAACTCCCTGCCTCTAGGCTGAGTGGCTTCTGCTCTGCTTCTGCTTGTAAGTACGGAATGGTCAAGGGCCAAGGGGGTCAGGCCTGCCTTCTAGAAGTGAGTCTGGAAGTCCATCTCTCTGTGTCCCCTACTTTGGGGTTTGACATGGATGAGGCAGCAATTCTAAGGCAGTTCATCTGCCTTACATACCCAAATTCTCCTTCAGGCAGGCTGTCCTAAGGTCTAGACAAGGAGGGAAGGACAATGACCACAAATTCAATCCAACACCACCAGTAACGAGGCTGATACCCATTTGTCTGACAACTTTGTCTGTTTCTTTATTGGTTCTCAACTCAGATATTAGTGGGAAAAGGGATAATTATCAGTTAAAACCCCAAGAAGCCTTGTTGGTTTAATATTATCTTCCTTCTTCCTTTCTCCTTAGTCTCCTTGTGCAAAATTATGATTAGCTGCCATGAAAGCCAGATGGAGGTTTTGTGCCCCATATTCTTTTATTTTTTTCCAGCGTTACTTCACTCCTTTACTCCTCTCTTGCTTTTTCCAACCAAGGCAGAGGAAGGGGAGGGGGGGTGGTATGTGGTAGTCAACCTCCAAGATGACCCCAGTGACCCTTGCCTCCTGGTATTCATACTCTTGTGTAGTCTTCCCCCACAATGCATGGGGATGATCTGTGTGACCAATAAAATACTGTGAAAGTAACTGTGTGATTTCTGAGTCTAGGTCATAAAAGGCCTTGTAGCTTCTACATTAGTTTCTCTTGGATCTCTGAAGAAAATGAGCTGCCGCATTGTGAGAAAACTCAGCATCCCTATAGAGAGGAGAACATGGTGAGTAGCCAAAGTTTCTTTCTAAAAATCCAACTAACTAGCCAACAGTGATGTCAGGAAGCCACCTTGGAAGGGACTCCTCTAGCCCTGGTCAAGCCTTTATAGGACTACAGCTGAGGCTGATATCTAGATTGCAACCTCAGGAAATATCCCAAGCCAGAACCACCCAGAAAAGCCACTCCCAAGTTCCCAGCCCACAGAAGCTGTGGGGAAATAAATGTTTATTGTTGTTTTAGGCCACTCAATTTTGGAGGTAATTTGTTACATAGCAACAGATAACTAAAAAATGTGAACATATATTTTTCTCCATTTGCTGTTATGCAGTATTCAATCATAAAGGTGATTTTAAGTTTCTACTTTCGTTTGGTTCTTAAAGTCAGAAAATAAGTTCAGAGCCTCACAAGACCCACTCTTGACTGTAAGTAAAGAATGGTATGGCTTAAATAATGATAGTCATAACAAATTCTATAGAACTGTCCCTAAACTATGAAACCCATCAGAGACTAGCCCTTTCAGAAGATTGCTAGCTTCATCAATCTCCTCTCATAAAAACTAGAATCCACTCTCATTAAGAAGGACCCCAGCAAGAGCCCCAGACTATTACTCTATAAAAAAAGGCATCTCTGCAAAAGTCAAATGGCTTCCCCAAACAATTCCTGAGCTACTCTGGGCACATGAACCAAATTATCCTACAAGATCTGAAACAAAGTATAACATAGAGGCTAATTCATTATTTTTCTTCCTTCCTTCCTTCCTTCCTTCCTTCCTTCCTTCCTTCCTTTCTTTCTTGTTTGTTTTTGAGAGAGAGAGAGATGGCCCAAGTGAATGAGTGAGGGGCAGAGAGAGAAAGGAGAGAAAGAGAAGGAAAGAAAGAGAGGGAGAGGGAGAGAGAGAGAGGAGAGAGAGAGAAGCAGCGCTCACCCGAAGCGGGACTTGAACTCATGAACCATGAGATCATGACCTGAGCCAACGTCAGATGCTTAACTGACTGGGCCACTTTGGTGACTTATTATTTCTAAGAAACGTTCATTTAATTCAAACATGAGTTAACATGTTCAACCCACTGAACCCACCAGGTTCGGGGTTCAATCAAGCATGAACTGAGGGAGGAAGCACAGCCCTGCCCACACAGGTGCTGTGCACTAAGCTTGGGTCTAGGGGCTGACATAGACTTAAAGGTCATTTAGAGCAGTTTAACTTTGGGCTAATTATCTCTGCTCTCTCAGCCTCAGTTTCCTCATCTGTAGGAAAAGGTTGTAGTAACTTAAACAGGTATTACCATGTAATGGAGTAAGATTATGAATGTGATGCTCTTAAGTGGTTTCTGTTACATAGTTTACACCCAAAATGCAAGCTCCCATTGCGATCACATGGCTCAGGCAATAGCAGGAGGGGGTCTGTGCTTCAAGGAGGTGAAGAATGGACCAGGAAGTCACTGGTCACCTGTATCCAGGAAACAGACTCAGGCCACAGTCTAAAGAACTGCCTGATAATGAGACATGACACTTCAGAATGATAAAGTTAGGTTTTAGAATCTCTTATCTGATATCTTTAAAAGCAGGACAAATAATTTCATTATAGACTTATCTGAAGAAGGGTTTCAGATGAAAAGATTTCTCAAGTCTGATGCAAACATGTTAAAAATCCATGTGGAAAGCAATGTAATAAGTTTCCATTTGGGGGAAGTTAAAATTTGAGCAAAGCTTTGTAATTCTGGAAAAAGGCATACAGGTGACTCAAATCATATTCAGAGTAGATCTCTCATGAAATGTATTCCCCATCGGTTCTCTGGGAGATGCCTTAAAGGTGAAATGGAACAAAAATAGTTCTTGAAAAACTTGAAGTGAATTAGATTAATATTTGCATTTTATAAAATGCACTAAACCAATTTCGTCAAAAATTTTTTTGAACTACAACTGCTGCTGGGCTAAGAACATAATCTTCCTGCCAAGTTCCCAGTGGGAGCAAATTTTCATTGCGAAGTTATAAACCTCTGGGGGGCGGAATGAGAAACCCTGTGCATAATGGAAAGTGTGACACAGCCCTGATGTGTGAAGGCTACCAGGTGCCGCGGTAACAGACTCTACTTAGAAATCTTCCAGCTCGGATCCTGGCCTCGAGCCTTGTAGTTTGCACACAGATTTCTAACATAGACTCCTAAGGCCAGATTCTGGGCACAAATGGCCAACTATGTCAGGCATGGAAAGTAGAATGTTTACAGACCAACAGACACATATAAGGCACAGCTGCAGAAGCCCTTCACATCTGTTCCTCCACCCTCCGCCTCGCTTGGATTATGCTTATCTGAGTAGGGCTTTTGGGAAATTCTGAACCTCAGGAATCAAAGACCCCTCTCCCGTGACATCCATGGGACCTGCTAATAATCCCACTTTCAAAATCTGCACTCCATCTACTCCTCTTCATCGTCACTGCCGCCATCCTGGTGGACAAACTCATGATGTTCACCCGGTCAAATAATCTACCTGCCCTCCCTGCCTGTATTTCTTCCTGCCTCCATTCCATTCTACGCAGATCCAACAGACCCATTTTCTTAACTGGCAACTCTGCTTGTAGTTATCTATCCCTCAAAAATCATAACTGGCTTCCAACGCCTGTGAGGAAGGTTAATCCTCAGCCTGGCATATAAAGCCCTCAATGATTTGACCTTCATCTCTCTACCTATTGCTGCTATTATCTCCACGAATGTGCCAAATATGCCTCTACACCTGAATGTGCCCTCCAGATATGGCTTCTACCTCTCCGTTCCTTGGTTCCTGTGGTTTCTTCCACTGGGAACTCCCCGTGATGACGCCTCTGCCCATCCACACCTGATCAGCCTCCCACAGCCTGGCTCTAGTTTGCCCCTGCAAAATCTTGTCTAGCCCGTGGCTGGAAGTAATTTCATGCTTGCTCAGGTCCCAGAGGCCTCATGTACATTTCTTACGGCACTTAGCACAGTTTACACTGCACTGTTACCATCTGCATCCCTGTCTCATTCATCTTCCCAGACCATACGCTGCTTGAGGGGGAGAAGATGGTAAATTCACTTTACGTGCCTCATACCACTTAGCATAATTCGTGATAATTCTTTTTTTTTTCCATGGTAATTCTGAGTAAGTGTGCTGAATGACAAAAGAAAAGGCACAATGTATAGAAAACTATTTTTAAAAAGATGCAAAGCTCCTTAAAAGGAAATGTAATTTGACAAATGCTACAACACGATGGGCCTTGAGAACATCATGCTAAGTGAAATAAGCCACACACAATAGGACAAATATCATACAATTCCAAGTACGAGGCACCCAGAAGAGTCAAACCCACCGAGACAGAAAAGTAGAGTGGCGGTTGTCATGTGTTGCCAGTAGAGGGAATGGGGACTTACTGTTTAACAGGCACTGAGTTTCAGTTTGGAATAACGCAAAACTTTTGCAAATGCACAGTGGTGATGGTTATTCAACAATGTGAATGTACTTAATGTCACTGAATTTTACCTTAAAAAATGGTAAACTTTATGTATATTTTACCACAATTTAAAAATAGATGAATAGGGGCGCCTGGGTGGCTCAGTCAGTTGAGCGTCGGACTTCGGCTCAGGTCATGATCTCACGGTCTGTGAGTTCGAGCCCCACATCAGGCTCTGTGCTGACAGCTCAGAGCCTGGAGCCTGCTTCAGATTCTGTGTCTCCCTCTCTCTCTGCCCCTCCCCCGCTCATGCTCTCTCTTTCTCTCTGTCAAAAATAAATAAACATTAAAAAAAATAAATGAATAAATGAGTGAATAAAAAATAATGGAAAGAGTAGGGGAAAATAAAAAGAAAAATGAAAAACCATGGAAAGCTGAGCGGTCACTTGGCTGTTGTAAAAGTATCCCTTTGAACAGAGACCCGGGGGACAGTGTGAGGTGTATAGCAGGGCTCACAGACTTGGCCACGAATGGGTCTCTGCCTGTTGGCAGCTTTGTGACTCTGTCTGTGACAGTCACCAGAATTGAAGAAACAGGCTTGCTATACAAAGAAGCCCCGTCCACATCCCACTGCCCATCTTCCAACCTCAGGCTATGGTGTTCCAGCTTCCACCTAAATGAGCACTTGCAATCTTTCATTTGTATAGATTTTCTATTTCCTTTATTTTTCTGGCCTCTCATGCATTCTCTGCAATTCATACATTTTTTGTTTGTTTGTTTCTAATCTCTCTTGGTATCAGCCCAAATTGGACCCCCTGTGGCTCTGGGAGGCACTCTATCCGTCACCCTAGTCTGGGTAAGTAACCTTCACTGCTTTCTGCCAGTTGCTACAGCAATCTAATATCCAATTAAGTATTTCACTGGCAAAACCATACTAGCTCACTTTGTAGCTTTGCTTGAAGTCCAAGTAAATTATGTCCATTGCTTTACCCGGTGGGTTCATTGTCACTGACTCAAATTAATCATGCTGGTGAAACCCGACTGACTTTCTGTAAATCTATCTCTATCAAATTTGTGTGTTTCCAAGTGTTCTAGCTTAATCCCTGATCAAAGATCACAGGTTCTTTTCCAATTTAAGAGATGGGCTTATAGGTATGTGGTTATCAGTTTAATTCCTAAACTTCAAAATACACAGAGATGATGTGCCGTGTCTCTTTAAGCCCTTATCTGTCTATGCTGTTTTAGTAGAAAAAAAAAGAAAAGCCTGTCACATATACTTTCTTTTACTGCCATTCCTTCTGAAATATTCCTACTTCCTCTTTGCAATTTCCTAATTATTTTTTCTCCATTATCTAAAATAGAGTCAAAAGTATCTGTTCTGTTATTTCTGCTGTCATCAATTATACATGTTCTGCCTCCAGGATGTAGTATTTCTTGCTTGTTTTCCTCAGCCTCTAACAAACACAAAAGAATCCTTTTGTTCCTCAGAGAATTGTCTCAGCTGACACCACAGCCGTCAACACACCTCAAGGTTCATCCCTTCTTACTGTGAGATTGCTTAAGTCCTTATATCACGTGAATGCTTCTTCCCATTGAAGGGCTGCCCTAGTCACATTCTTTTACTTTAGATTTATGGGACAGAGCCATGGTTTGAGGGGAAATTTTATGCTTGTTCTCATTATACTCTGCTCTCATACGGCACCAATACAATGCAATGAGAACTACTTCTATGAAATTCTATCAGGAAAAATTCTACCAGAAGAACCCCAGGCTTTTGCACTTTGCCAGAGCAGGAGTTGTTGCTATTTAGGTTGTGAATCAAGGAATCTAAGATCCTGAAATACTTTCTGAATCATACAGATGTTAAAGTTAATCTTCCCTCCATTCTTAGTACTAAGTACTTTTAATTGTGTTAAAAATTTTGAAATATCAAAACAGGTAATCCCTAAACGGCATACTTGGTAGTTTCCTACTAACCAAAAACTTTCATTCCCAGTGGATAATAGGATGTTTTCCTATACTATCTGTTTCCACACCTTTTTCCTACTGTTTTTATAGCCAGTCGGACCTAAGAACACAAGTTAAATAAATACCATCACCATCAGTGTATGAAGGCAACAGGGCGGTGAAAAGTTGGTCAGGCTGGCTATTATATTTAATATTCTGTTGAACATATGGATTATAAAAATATAAACTTGAGCAGAAATCTTCTCCAAAGACCCCTTTTCTACTTGTAAAAATGGAAATGGTTATATGAAAAACCTGCCAGAGAATTCCAGAGTGCCCATGCCCATCTGTTCCATCATTAAATTCTCCATGTTCCCTATGTGATGTGCATCCCCGGCTCCCTGGACCACCATCACCTGTCTGCATTAGCGATTTCTCCCTTTCAGATGCACTGAACAGCAGGAGCCTGCTGTTAGAAATGAGCTCCTCTAAGAGGAAAGGGCAGGAATGCAGAAGCCACAGAGATTGAGGACATCTGGCAACTGAAAAGGAATGCATAATGGGGGAGGGAGGCAGCAGTGCCAGAGCCAGTGCCTAGGGAGAGGCTGGGCAAAATGAACGATCGCTCAGAACAGTCACACAAACACCACAAATGACAGGGAAAAGAGGAGAGAGACTCAGGGTATGAAGGAAAAACTGCAGATCGATGCCTGGGGGTGGGGACGAAAGAAGGAGCCTTTGTGACCAAAAGAAAGTAAACAAGTCCCTGGACTAACTCCAGGGACAGAAGCCCTATCCCTGGAAAGCGGAGTATTACTGCAGGAAAAAAGGCTGACTCTCAGAATAAAGGATTAAGTGAATGCAGGGCAAAATTTCAAAGCTTTACTAAGAGCACAACAGATGAGGGGGAAAGATAGAATGATTTTATTTGTGGGGGAGGAACACTTTTCAGAGTACTGTCTCATTTCAAAACTGGTTTTATAAGGATTAGACCTATGTAAAGCTATTTCACCTCACTATGAAAATATATAATAAATTGTGTACTTTGTACTTAGTGCACGTAGGCTGTTTAAAGTTTCTTCTTGTCCAGTTTATTTTTTGATAATTCAAATTATACGAATGAAGGCCTCAAATTTTGTGGGTACAGATGTCCATGTGAAATACAGATCTGTAAATTTAAGTTATTGGAATGTGTAACAGTTTATAGTAAGACTTCAAATCAGTAACTGAAAATGAGACCTACACTGCAACACTTCCACAAATCAGAAATGTGATTTATAAAATGCAGGTACAGAAGGAATAAAGCTTATAGAAACAATAAAACAGATGGCACTTTTAAAAACAAATGTTTATATATATATATATGGATTATGTGAAAACAGTCTACTATTTTAGTGTGCTTCATGATGTTTTCCTGGCCAACCACTGGTGCTTCATTTTTAATTCATATAATTCTAGCAGATAGTTGTCTTGCTAAATATATAGTTTCTCCTAACATATTCCTAGAACCCCACTGGTTGTATCAAACAAAACTACTCCCATGTGTAATCATGATTCAAGGCCAGGATCAGTAACACAGGGCCCCTCATTCCGAGTGGAACCCAACCAACTCAGTGTCAGGAGGGGGAGTCAGGTCTCTCAGAACTTAGGCATACTCTCCTAGCTCAGGAAGAATAAAAAGAGAATTCTCTTGGTTGGCAGAATTCTCCAGCTGCTTTACAACCAGCAGGTACTTATGTAAATGTTTAATAAAAAAGGCAAAGGATGAAAGGAGGGAGCAAAAGCTGGCGATGGAAGAGAAGCAAGAAGGAAGTAGATGCGAACCAAGTTCCAGGGATTAACACGTTTCATCTGGTTACAATTCTGGAGGGGATGTCTGGAGAAAATAAACAAAAGGAAGGCTGGAGGCCTAACCCATGTAAGGAGCACAGCAAATGGTACAAGAAGGCCAGTGCTTGCCTGTTACTACAAATTCAGTTAAAACGAATTTGGAGGATGTGGAAAAGTATCCTCATGTTGGAATAAATATTCCAGCACAAAGCTTGTTTGCATTTCTTCGTTTCTCTGGGAACGACAGTGAACTCACCTCTCACAAACCACAGGCCTAGACTCATTCATGACAGGGCCCAGGGATGAACATGGCTGACGAGGAGGTGGAGCGATGGGTACAGCGGAGTCCAGGGGGCTAGTCTTCCGATGAAGAGCGTCCTGGGCCACAGCAGCAGCCACGGCCACAGCGGGGGCCGGGCAGTCCCCATCGGCAGGGCAGGAGCCGGCCCTGCCGTGGGCGCCCCCTAGCGGCAGCTCAGGCCCCACTGCTCCCTGCAGAGGCAACTCCCCGCCACCCAGCTCCACTTCCAGGGTGGGTGAGGCTGGTGGAGATGCTCGGGGCTTACGTTTAGTGGACGCGCCAGAAAGCAACTTCAACAAACCCTTTTTCTCTTTCTAGGAAAAAAAAAAGTACATTAATTAGAGATGGATGGTACTGTTGTTATTGCAATCGATAGGGTGCTAGTTTTCTATTTTTGGTTTGATTTTTTTTTTTTTTTTTAAGATTTGTATTTTTAAGTAATTTCTACACCCAACGTGGGGCTCTACCTCACAACCCTGAGATGGGGAGACTCATGCTCTACCGACTGAGCCAGCCAGGTGCCACTGGTTTGATCTTTTAAGATTCATTTCTATGGATATTTGGTTATTTATGTATGATCTAGCTCCCAATTCCTTCCCGTATGATGTTAACCTGACATTTGGTTGTCTTTCCTCTCCCTTTCTGCCTGCATGTTTGTGCTTGTATGACACTCCACTGTTCATCTTCTACTGAGGCAGAAGAAGTAGGTAAAAAAGTAAAGCAAAAAAACTCATCAAGTCACATCTCTGGCTTGGTGAAGACAGAAGTAGACATTGTAGGACAAAATGGAAATTTCTGATTATGGATTTAATTTCTTGAGATTATGCCTATACTACCTCTAATTCTTATGTGCTGAACTAAACATTACTCTCCATCCATAGAGCATTTTACTCTCCATCCATAGACTTGATCCTTATCATTTATGGAGAGTAATGTCTTGATCAGGGTTAAGGACTAAAACAGTTCTCAGATGTCACCACCTTGAGGAAATTTAATAAGCCAATAATGACAGAAGTGAAACCATTTCTATTGTGCAAGAATATCTTGGATTAGAAAGCCAAAACAACTCCACAAAATTTTAAATAAAGCTGCAGTATAATCAAAAACATTTTTATGTCTCTTTGCAAGCAAAAGTAGGAAAAAAATTTTTCCCCAGCATCTTTCTCCACAAAAACCATCTCTAGAATCTCTTGTCTCTTTTGACACTCTTGTTCCTTGGACTGCTAGGAAAACCAGACCTAGAGCTAGGTTTTCTTCATTTCCAAACCCTGTGTCAATGTTCTTTCTGACAACCAAGCATAGACAACAATCATTTCACGTTGTTTTACTAAGATGTCAGTGACATTACCAAGTCATCTGAATGGAAACATTTCAGAGGGAAATAATTCTTTAGAAAACTAGAGGCAATCTGGAATCACTAAGGTCCACTAATAGAGAAATAGAATTATGAGGGGCCCACATGGAGATAGAACCCTGAGGAATTTTTCTTGAGAATATGAGTTAGTTCATATTCAATAAAAATCCCTTGGGGAAAAGGGTCTGAATCCATAAAAACACAGATCCATTAGAGACAGAACGGCAGGAAAAAGGAAGAGACAAAAGTAATGATTTAGCCAGATGATGATAAAGCATTCCAGGGAAAAAGAATCCCAGGAAACTGCAGGCCCCATTTAGAGAATACTGTTCACAGTATGAACCAACCCATGGGTTGGAAGCGGGGGACAGAGAAAGATGGTGGGAGCACTGAAGTCATCTCTGTACAGCTCAACGCAGGCTGCAGATGAGCAGAGCCAGACACTGGATCCACACCCCCCTTCTCCCCATCCCAGCCTGAGGAAGGTTCTTTGGCATTTTTCTTCAAGGCCTGGCCTTAACTCACCTTGCAGGTTTTTGCTTCATTTATTTAGCTTCTCATTTTCCAAGGGGCTACTAATACATTCCAATAAACGACCCTATAAACTCGGACTACCTGCTTGATGCCTGCACCCCATCCACCCAGTGCCTAATGCAAAGATGCATCTATTGAGCCAAGAGGCCAAGACTGAAAGAGACTGAGATGGGGGAGGAAGGGAGATGATTTAGTGAGTCCCAGGGCTAAAAGAATAAGAGAGGACATTTTGTAATTCTCAAATCATACAATGTGCGGTGAAGTGGGCTGAACAAACACCTGCCAAAGCCACAGCTACACTCTTTTAAGGGAGCCTGAGGTCTGGAGGGCCGAAAAATGAGCTGAGAAAAAATAACGTCTACACTTCTATGGGGGCAGTCAGCCACAACTTCCAGCTATTCCTGCCATGATGGAAGAAAGCACGCTCTAATCCCTGGACCCCCACAGATCCACTGAGAACATCAAGTCCAGCGGTAAATTACAATCTCAGCAAGCCACAGCTACAGATGTTTCTTAAAAGCTCAGTTCTGGGCACTCAGAAAAATTCAGTTAACTGAATGGCGCTCAGGGAACAGCCTCTAAAGTGATTAAGAAGAAAGATGACTTGGTTCATCTAAAATGATTAAACACATTAAATACAGCTTGCTTTAATGACTTCTAAGAGATATGTTATCATCATCAGCTGATGCCGACTACCCACTGAGCAGAAGGCAGAGGATTAGGTGTTGTGACAGGGTGTGGGGGTACGGGGTGGGGGTACTTACAAGGAAAAGATGCTGCCCTAGTTCCACCCAAGTGTGCTTTTAATACCATATTTTCATGTTTTCTATGTTAGCAGAACAGTGTGCCGCTGGAGAGAGATAATTCTGCAAACACCGACACTTATCATCTAAGGGTGCCTTTGTTTTATTCAGAATCCAACAGCAGAAATGAAAATTATAGATGAATTAATAAGGACTACACTTCAGCAATTTTTCAAATGTAGTGTTAACATGCATGAAAAAGGGACATATCTTTGAACATGAACCTTAATAATTCTTCTCCTGTGGGTTTTTCAAGAAATTATTCCTAGATGGAATAATGTTTTTATACCCATAATCTTCTCTTCAGAAGATCAACTATTTGGTTCAGAAAATAATTGCCAGATGATGAGAAAGAGTAATTTCTACACGTAAAAATAATTTCTGAACATCACTAAATAGCTTTCCATTAGTCATATCATGGAGGATGAATACAAAATGGGAAACCTCGAGTTCTCCTTCTCAAGCAAAAATAAATTTGATTTGAGCAACTCACGAAGCTGAAAACATTCTACCCACTGAATCTTCTTTATTCCTCTCCTTGCCTTCAGATGTACAAAGAAAGAAGCAAAAGATAAATACTCTTCTGGGACACTGTCATCAAATATCTACAGTCATATTCCCAACAATCAGTCACTATTCTTAGATAAGGCATCTATCTCCAAAGCTTAATTCATATGATTGTCTAATAATAATCACTCACTCTTTCAACAAATATTAACTGAATGTCAAATATGAACCAACAACGTGTGAGGCTCTGGGAATACAAGAGTGAATAAGACAATAAGGGGTTCACATTCTCTAGCAGAGACATAAACATGGCTATAAAACAACAGGTGCTCTGCAGAAAAATAAAGCAGGGTAAGAGGAGAGTGAATGACCAGGGGTGCTGAGATGGGGAGCTCTGGAAGGGCTTTTAAATTTTTTTAATTTTTATTTTCAAATTATTATTATTTTTTAAGTAGGTACCACACCCAACATGGGGCTTGAACTCAAAACCCTGAGATCAAGTCACTTGCAGTACCGACTGAGCCAGCCAGGCACCCAGGAAAGGCTTCTTTAAAGAAGTGAATAGTGGGGCGCCTGGGGTGGCTCAGTCGGTTAAGTGTCCGACTCCAGCTCAGGTCATGATCTCACAGTTTGTGAGTTCAAGCCCCGCATCGGGCTCTGTGCTGGAAGCTCGGAGTCTGGAGCCTGCTTCAGATTCTGTGTCTCCCTCTCTCTCTGCCCCTCCCCCACTCACACTCTGTCTCTCTCTCTCTCTCTCTCAAAAATAAATAAACATTAAAAAAATAATAAAGAAGTGAATGGAGACAGGGAAAGGCCATGTGAAATCTGATGATCAAACACCACTGGGTTCAAGAATCTTGTTACATGCTTTTATAAAGATTTCCACATTTATTCCTCACACTCACCTGATGCGACAGGAATCAGTAGTATTCCCATTGCCATTATTCTCTACGCTTGCCTACAATCATACTGCTAGTAAGGGGTGGAAGTGGGATAACCCGGCCTTTGCTCTTTTCTTCTGAGAGTTCGGCACAGGCAACAACTCTAGAAGCACATCTACTCCATGGAGTGATAAGAGCAGATATGTTTGCTTACAGGTTGCACAACCTAAGAGTCACTCTGAAACTGTGTGCACATCTGCACTGTCCACAGCTGGTCTGGATCCCAGCTGCTGGCACGGGCAGGAATGTGACTCCAATTACTTAACATGGACAATAACTTCTCTGTGAGAAAATGAAATGGCAAAGCTCACAGACCAACTTGGTTTGGACAGTGAAATAAGAACTGGGAGGAAGGAAAATCATGCGAGCAAAGAAAGTGATCAGTAGGGACTTTAGGACAGTGTTCAGAACAGAAGAAAACAGGTATTTATTTATTTATTATTTTTTTAAGATTTTATTTTATTTTATTTTAAAAAAAATTTTTTTAACGTTTATTCATTTTTGAGAGATGGAGGGAGACAAAGTGTGAGTGGGGGAGGGGCAGAGAGCGAGGGAGACACAGAATTCGAAGCAGGCTCTAGGCTTCTGAGCTGTCAGCACAGAGCCCGACGCGGGGCTCGAACTCACGAACTGTGAGATCATGACCTGAGCTGAAGTCGGATGCCTAACTGACTGAGCCACCCAGGCGCCCCAAGATTTTATTTTTAAGTAATCTCTATACCCAACATGGGGCTCCAACTTACAATCCTGAGATCAAGAGTCACATGCTCTTCTGACTGAACCAGCCAGATGCCCCAAAAATGGGCACTGAAAAACTAGATGGGGATGCCTAGGTGGCTCAATTGGTTAAGTATCCAACTCTTGATTTCACCTCAGGTCATGATCTCTCTTCCTGAGATCGAGCCTGCCTCAGGCTCTGCACTGGCAGCGCAGATCCTGCTTAGGATTCTCCCTCTCCCCTTCTCTCGCTCGCAAAATAAAAAAAACTTAATAAAAATTAAAATAAAAACTGGATGGACCCTCTGCTTAAAAAAACCAAGAATAAGAGCAAAGGTCCTCAAACAGCGAATTGTTTGAAGACCTGTGCTTGGCTCCTTAAGGAAAGGAGTCAGTAGGACTTTGGGGGTGGGATGTTTGTGGTACTAAATGTTGACCTTTTTGTGGCCCGCATGTAGAAATGTCACCTCTTAGGAACAAATCCAGAATATGGGAAAGGGCATGAGAACCAATACCTACTTCTGCTAATTGGTAAAGGAAATAAATGAATATGTCAGAGAAAACTTATACTATGAAGGTAGGGGAAGGAAATGGAAGCATGTGGGGGTATAAAGTGGTGCTTCAGAGATGGTTTCTTCTCTTTTACTATGTGATGGTTAAAATTGTAAAATTAATTAAACCATTAGAGATTTAATTAGAGGCCATTAGGACTGAGGTGATTCTAAAGCCCTAGCAGCTCCCTTAGCAAACCAAACGCTAAGCCTGTAAATACCTCAAAACCTATAAGGACATCAAAACCTATAAGGACAACCAATCACAAACAGCCAACTGGGCTTTCCCCAAATAAGGCAACCACTTAAATTACAGCCAGTCAAATAACTTCCTTGCTCTGCTTTGTGTGTCCTTTACATAATTTTTGCCCCTGGTTCCTTGATAGAGTGGGTGCTGCCTGATTTGAATATGTTTTTACTCAAACTCTTAGAATTTTTAGTATGTGTCGGTATATTTTCTAACAAAACTTAGAGAATATAAGAACAACCAATAATTGGTGCTGGAAAAAAAGATTTTATTTTCTGGATAAAAGCTTAATATACCAAAATAATATTTACTGTATTTTGGTATATGAGGGGGAAAAAAGCGTATATACACCATAGTATTAATGGCTACCTTTGAAATCTTAGATCATACTTAGGTCTTCTATTTGGATATTTAGACTTTCTCTCACTTTTAAATAAATATGTATTTTTTTAAACAATTTTATAATAAGAAAACACAAAACATTGTGTGTGTGTGCATGTATACATACATACACATGAGCATCTCATAAGGATTGGGAAACACATCTGCCTGGAGACTAGCTACTCAAATAATGAAGCCTTTAAACTGAATATGAAGTTAGAAAAATGTTCAGATAAAGCTGTTAAACTGATAACTGTAGAAGACATAGGGGATCTCATAGAAAGAAGAATAACAATGACAGAAAGGCCCAGGATTTCAAACAAGAAGTAACTGAGATGATGTTTGGAAATATATTATAGAGTTTCAGATGCTTATTTATCAAACCACAGAATGCAGTTACCAGACAAAAATGAGCCAGAGGAGAAACCCCTCCCCCTTTTTTTTTAAGTCAAGGACAAAATCACACTTCTGAGACTTTGTGAGATAAGACTTCCAAATAAAATACTGTTCAGAAGGAATAACTCAGTTAGGAGAGGGGCTGCAATAGTCCTGTGTGCACATCAAAAAGTTGTATGTCTCTGTGGAACATCAGTGGTAGGTAGCTCACTGCAGACGATTTACACATAGAGAAAAGGACAGGGAAATCGACAAGCTATCATTTGGCAGATATACCACACACTATCTAAAGAGTTTAAGTAAATGGATGATGCTGATCACAAAATGATGAAAGAAGATGGAGATAACTAGGGAATTGTCAAATACCTAGATAGTTGTTGGAAGTCTCAACAAAAACTAGGATCTCTATAAACTTAGAATCTCTGATAGACATTTTTCTTGAATTGTTCATAATTTAATCTCACATTGGATCTAATTCTGATCAACTGGGGGAACAGTAGAGACCAGGTAGGGAGTGGAGTGGTTCGGATGGTGTACAGAAATATTGAAAACTTCGAAGTAAGCACCCAAAGAGAAGTTGGCTATAGTCAGATTTGAACTCTAAAGTTTAAAAGAACTGATTTTAAAAGTTCAGAGAAAATATATGCATGACCTGAAACTCAAAAGGAAAGATACTTCAAGAGCAATGGGCAGGCTCTCCAGAATGATATTCTAACCATACAACTGTAAATTATCTGAGCAGATGAAAATATGGAGACATCTAAAGGCACTAGTGTGATCTCCCAGAGAGCAGACTAATGGGCTCAAATTTTTAAAGGACTCAGTACAAAAAGATCAAGAGAAGCGACCATAAGAAAGAACATATCATGGCCCATAACAGCTTAAACTTGAAGAAAAAGGGGGGGGGGGTGGATAACCTTAAAGTTATGTTTGAAACAAGAAGAGGAAAAATATAGACCTGCTGTTTGAGATGGATGGTGGTTCTCAGAAGGTATGAAGAAAGAGAAGGATAATCTTCAGACTAGAAAGAACAAATGCTGACAGGAGGGAAATGAGTGTAGATATTGGAGTTTAGAGATTTAATAATTATGTGCCAGGATGAATCACCCCAGCATACAGAGAAAATTCACAGCTGAAATGCAACTGTTCTTTTCAGAAAATGCAAATTATCTTTGACAGATCCTGATGAGCCTGAGATCAGGTCAACTCAAAAGGTCAAGAAGGGCATGTGTAATCCTAATTTTCAAAAAGAATACAACACTGTTCTTTGCCAACTGACTGGAAAATTCTAGAACAGTGTATCAAATGAAAGGAACACTGAGGAAGAGACTCCTCTAGGAGACCCTTGCTAACATGAGTAACAGCTGAAATGATGGGGAGACTGGGGAATAGTTTGGATGGGAGAATGCAAAAGATCTCTGGATTTTGACAGGCATCTCATAAGTTCTCCCATGATATCCTTATAGACATGATGGAGGAGTATAGACTAAATGACACTTGAATCATGTTAATTATGGAATTATTGATTTTATATCAACCAGGAGAAGTCTCCCTGGTGGATCCGGAACACTAAATGAGGTAGTAGATTTAGGAAGGAAAATTTATAATCTGTGACATAAGTAACAGTGACAAAAACTTCAGGAATGTAGCCCTAAAAAAATAAGATAATTCTTAAATAAGTCAAGGCATCATATAGAAAGGAGATCAACACTTTCTATGTAGCTCCTCAAAATAAAGAGAATGGCATGGCACACTTTGGAGCTAGGATACTCAAGGTCAAATAAGGAGTCCAAACAGAGACCAGTGGCCATTTGTCAAGGATAGGAACTCAGCAGAATAGCCCATTAGGTCCTGTATTAGTTGCTGCTATAACGAATTACCATAAGCTTTGTGGTAAAAATCAAGTCTTAAAATTAAGGTGTCAGTAGGGCTGCATCCCTTACAGAAGCCCTAGTGAAGAATCTGTTTCCTTGCCTTTTCCAGATTCTAGAAGCTTCTTGCATTTTTTGGCTTGTGGCTCCCTCCCTGAATCACTGATCTCTGCTTCTGATGCCACATTTCTTTTGGACCTGATCCCCCTGCCTCCCTTTCAGTAAGATCCATGTGATTTTATGGGGCTCACCCAGATAATGTAGAATAATCCCCTCATCTCAATTAAACCTTTAATTTAATCATATGTATAAAATCCCATTTGCCACAGAAGAAAACACATTCTCAAAATTCAGGGATTAAGTTATGGATGTCTTTGGGGAGCCCTTATTCTCTCTGGCACAGGTCCCTTTCAAGGCTCAGATTTAATGAATTCTTTCCTGGGAGGGCAGAAGCTGAAGAGTCTGTTAGTGACAAGGGCCCTGAGACACACTGTCCTAAAACCTTAAATTCTAAAGTACAAAACAATTCTTTAAAGATCTTGACAAAGTTGAACATGTCAGCTTGAGTACAAGTTTAATGTAGTTAATTATAAACACTGAACAGATACCAATCTTTTTCAAAAACGTTCATGTTAACCTAACAATTAAATATTAACTTTTTAGTAGGCTGTAAAGTTTATTTCCTTATAAACTCCTATTTACAGGCTTACCTAACCATTTAAATAGAGCGACATACAATACCACTGAACCAGGTGGCTCAGAGTTTATGATTAGCCTAGAGTTTCCCAGAACCTGGCTAGAGCTTTAGGAGAACATGCATGAAATACTGAAGAAAATACAATATTTTCCTCAGGTTGTCACTTCATCTGATTATAATACAATTATCCAGACTTTGTTATCCCTCTTACATTTCTGTTCACATTCAATCACCATCAATTTCCTTTGCCTCCAACCACCTGTCTCCAAACCCAACCATAGGTTAGTCTTTCAAACACAGCTTTCCATTTATATTTTCTTTGAAATTCAGCCCCAAATGAGAGCTTTTTTAAACATCTATGGATTTAGAAAATAGCTTTTCACCCTTATTTCACGTCAAGAGAAAAACTATCCATGCTCATTATAATCTAATATGCTGTAGGAAAAATAAATCCACAAATAACATTTTTTGATCAATAATTTCAACTGCTTTGTATATTAAATATTTTTTTGCAGAACTGACTGAACAGGAAGAATTAAGGACAGCACAATGATGAAAGAATGAGTAACTAAAGGAGAAAAGAAACTCCTCCATAAGATGTAAGCTGCACAAAAGTGACTTAGTCTTATTCACTGTGGTCTCCCTAAACATCCAATATTAGGCTTGCAACTTAGTGGGTGTTTCAACGCAGAGAAACATGAATCTAGCAATGGGCGCAGTGTCTCACACATGGTGAGCACTTGAAGGACTCATTGTTCAACAACGAGTCCTTTCATTAGTTAGGATGGGATACAACATAAAGCAGGGGAACAGGACGTTGGTCTTACTTTACTATCTTTATCTGGCTTGGTTGCTGAACTGTTCCCACAAGTCAATGATGCGCTGTCAGGAGAGGTGGGAAGTCCAGGAAGAATGGTCACTGTCCGACCACTGGGCTCAGTCTCCAGAGAGGCGGTGGTGATGCTCGGAGAGGTCAGTGAAGCAGTCGCAGCACAAGCCAGGGGGGCATTGACTCGACCCATATTGATGGCAGCTACGTGGGTGGCAGGGCCTGCCATTGGAGGTGGAAGTTGTGGGGAGGCCAAGGGATGATGAGGCAGGCCCACAGATGCAGGGCCCAGGCAGGCAGTGTTCTGTACCTGGATGGGCGTCACCGCTGCTGTAGGGCGTTCTTGGTTATGTGCTGCAACTAGTAGTGATGGGAGAGAAAACAGCAAAATTTGACCTTCTAATAAATGCTACTCACCAAACCATGAGTCATTTCACTGCATCAGACCATAATGAAAGGTTGCTATTGCACTTTTATAAGAAGTAATGGATGCACAGTGGTTTAAAAGCACTTAATCTTAGCTGGGTCCTTAGACACTGTTTTCCTTCCAGATCAGCCCTTGAGTCCACTGAGAGCCTGGAAGCTTAGCGATAACCCCAGGCTGTTCAGTTAAAAAGTCTTTCCACAGATTTATGGACACAGCCGGTCTTTGATGGTACTCTACAGTGTCAGATTAGGTTGGCCTCCAGGCCTTTTGAAAATTATTCTCCATTTTCTTAAAACAAACAAACAAACAAACAAGTAAATAAAATTATTCTTCCTTTTCTTATTAATCATCTTCCATCTTTTGGTTTTTCTGACAGAATTTACAAGTCTACCCTATCACCGTTACCCAAGACTCTTGGTAGGTTTTCAGTGCTATAAGAAGAAGAAAAGTATTTAAGATCCCATTGGGTTTAAAACAAACTTGGAATTAGGTTCATCAGAAATCATCAGCACACTAGTTCATGGAGTATGATGCAGTGGTCACGCGGCTGGCATCAGGGAGATTTGAGCTCATATGGTCTTGAATGCAGAAGCCATATTTCCAAGTCTTATTGACATTCTCAGGATCAGCCTAATTTCTTTCAGATTTTCAATCTGTAGATCAGGCTTGAATTCATGTGGGGGACAGGCTTAGCCAAAATAAGCAGATGTGAAGTGTGCCACTGACTAGACTGTGCCTGCTTCTAATTCCTAATGTTATTCATGACTTTAATATTACATCTGCTCTTCTCAACATCTGTTATAAGGGATCTGGTACTAGGCAAGCAACCCTCTTCCTGATACTTTTCAGTCTGGTCTCCTCCTTACCTGTCCTCACAGCATTACGGGCCTGGTTAACTGTCATCTGCCCAGTCATGTGCAACAAGACCTTGGCCTGAGGACTTGTCTGGATATGAGCGGCTGACACAACGGCTGTGGGGACAACACTGGGACTCCCAGCCATACCATTTCCCTGGAGCTTCTGGGCAGGCCCTCCTGCAGTGGAAGGACTGACCATAGTCACCCCTCGACTGGTCTGACCAGCAGTAGACATAGGGACTTTAGCTTGGGAAGCATTTGTCACGGCCCTGCCAAGACAGAAACACAGACAAAAAGCCCAATCCATCAGCAAAATGGGAGAGAGAACAATTAAATGCAAGAAAAATGACTCAGGGCGTTAAGACAGAACATTTTAAAGAATGAATGGAATAATTTTTAGAAAATGCAAGAATCACAAATTCAAAGTAAAGATGGCCCTGAGGGAGAGAAAGGTCTTGAAATACATTCTTAGTCATAGAAAATTATACATTGCACGCTGCTCAAGAATATTCAGTTACTGGGTTCGGCTTTCCAGATCAAGGCCCAACACCTCTTGCCTATAAGGTCCTGGATTCTTCTGCTTTAGCTCTCAAAGAAGCTGATTTGTTTGTTATTGCTGCTAGTAACATTAGCAGTTTTGTTACATTTGCATAGCTTTGCTCATGATTTTTGCACTTCTCCCTGCTTGTTCCTAGTTCTACATCACAGAAGTGCCTGTGTACGTGCATGTGTGTGCACATACACACATGCACACACTCTTAGAATGTTCTCTCTGGCTACTCTTGACCTGTCTTAATCTCATGTATGTTTCAAGGTCCACAAATCCTGTCCTTTTAAGAAGCCTTGCCTAAGGCTTAGGCTTAAGACCTTATGTATGATTCTATTGTTTCATGTGAATTTCTTCCTTCTACAGCCCTTGATTACAAAATATGTCATTTTTAATATGTAAATTCTGGGGGCGCCTGGGTGGCGCAGTCGGTTAAGCGTCCGACTTCAGCCAGGTCACGATCTCGCGATCCGTGAGTTCGAGCCCCGCGTCGGGCTCTGGGCTGATGGCTCGGAGCCTGGAGCCTGTTTCCGATTCTGTGTCTCCCTCTCTCTCTGCCCCTCCCCCGTTCATGCTCTGTCTCTCTCTGTCCCAAAAATAAATAAAAAACGTTGAAAAAAAAAAATTAAAAAAAAAAAATGTAAATTCTGTATTAAATACTCCTGATTCAGTAAAAGTTCCTTGAAAGTAGGCCCAGTGTGAAATGGTTCTTCCACATTCCTCCAGTTATCAGGATACAGCCAGCTCTAAACAAACATTTACAGGTTGAGTTAAATTAAATTAGTTCAATGTAGTTTTGTATAATGTATTTTTTTAATATTCTAAATTCGTTTAAATAACAATTCTACACATAGTAACTTTGTACTAAGTAGAAAACTTCATTAACTCAAACATCCTTATTTACTACGATAAATAACAGAGAATTTATTGCATCTCTTCAGAGACTGTTAATAATTTGTTTTTGAATGTTATGAAACTGCTTTCCTTCATTAATTTAGTCTTTTTTTGTGGTTTGGTTTGTTTTATTTCCTTTAGTTGTTGTGGTGGTGGTGGTTTATTGTTTGTTTTTTTCCTCGCCAGGGAAGGTCTATCTGCCATTTTCTGGATCCTGAATGTAGATTTTAACATATACAGAAAAGAAGGTTTATATTGATTAAAAATCTGCAAGTCAAATTAAAGCTAACATTCTGTCACCATCTGCAACAATAGTGATTTTCATTTGATTAGGCTGCTGGCCAACCTATAAATCAAGGCCAACAGCTGACAAACATGTCAGTTCATTAAGCCATTTATTTAAAATCAGGGTGTTTGAGGAATGATTTAACACAGTTAAACCTAGAGCATTTATTAAAAGCCCAGTGGCTAAAACTGGGGCTCCCTCAATGCCATTATAGGTCCTTCCATTCAGTCTCTAAGGCTACTTTCCTTAGTGACCAGAAGGTAGACTACCTTTAAATAAAGAAAATTTTGAAAAAAGAAAGAAAATTTTGTATAATTAAAGCTCTTACTTCCTAGTATCCTATAACAGGGCTTTTCAACCTCAGGGACATTCTGGGTCAGATAATTCCTTTCAGCAGGAGGCTGTGCTGTGTAATATAGGACAGTTAGCAGCATCCTTGGCTTCTATGCACTACATGCCAGTAGCAACCTCCTCCCACGTCCTCCACAGCAACAATCAGAACTGTGTTCAGACATTGCCAAATTCTCTTCAGGAGCAAAATCACCCTTAATTGAGAAGGATGAAGGATCAATGTTGTATTTCAGGAATTTTATTTCTGACTATATTATAGAAATTATTGTTGGACTTCCGAGGTAAACCCCACGCTATTGGAATAAATACAGAGCCAGACGCATAGGCTTAAGCACTTCTTCACTGTGTGATCATAGACAAGTTATTTAACCTCTCCAAGCCTCCATTTTCTCACCTATTAAGTGGGGATAATAATAGTGACTATATCGATGAGTTATTTAAGGACTCAGAATTAATATGAGTCATCCATTTAGAAATCTGCCTGCCTGGCATATAGTAAGCCTTATGTAAACATGTAAGTGTTAATAATATAGCTTTTGTTTATACTAAACATGATATTTTTTACTTTTGAACAGAAAAATACCGAAAATGGTTGGATCTTCTCACATACAACTTAAAACAAATAACTTAAACCCCAGTACGTTTATTGGTAGAAACCTACAATTTCACATATACCCATGTGAAAAGTAAGCTAAGAATTTGAGTAGAAGAGACTTCAGCAAATATGGATAGGAGTTTTTAAAATGTTGGCTAGGTAACAGGCAATAATTATAGTGTGAGAAGGAAACTTGGATAGGCTGAAAACCATGGAAAAAAACAAAGCTTCTCTGTCTAGAACTTAGTAAGCCATTTACTCAGAACCATACCTTGTGACTGGTGCCACATAATTGCCAGGGAAAACCCCTATCTTGCTGGTATGCATCGATGTCCCTTTGAACCAGCCATCTTGGCAACGTTCAAATACTAAAAACATCTCCCCTTTTCTCAGCTCCAGCTCATCCTCTTTCCGGGGAGTGTATGGATATATAGCAACATACCTAGAATAGAAAAGAATATTTGATTTCAGGCTGAGTAACAGACAAACCCTGGCATGCTCAAAAACTCTTCCTTGGTACAAAGTCTTGAATATTTTGTACAGATATAAACAGAAAATATAATACTTAGCCTGTAAGTAGCATTGGTAACTGTCCATTGAAAGAGGTTTTGCTGCCTACATTTGAAAGATAGAGGCCTTCCTGATTAAGAACTGCCCACCTGGTCCCCCCAGTGTGAAGGTGACTATCCCACCAAATGGTATTCTCAGGGTGTGAAAGAATTAATGCCACTTCCCAAAGTGCCTAACCTGCTGCTGGGGTTTAGGGACCCACTGGGAAACTTGAGCTCTTCAAACAGCACTGGTAAGACGTGGGAAGTAGCCCCACATGAGGACATATGGCACGAAATCCTGCTGGGAGGCACGACATGCTGCTTTCCACACACAAGCTGAACCTAGAGGCTTGGGTTGCACCTGCTTTTGTATGCTCAGCCAGGAAAAATACTGAATTTGAAAAAGTCAAAAGGGAAAAAAAAGTCCAGGTCATAGAGAGTGCAAAACCACCCCACAGTGCAAGGTGACTATGCCACCAACATATGGAAACCAGGCAGGTAACGCTAACCAATAGTTTTTGCCAGGGTTCTAAACTGTTCCATGTATAAAATCACGCAATGTAGGAGCCAAAAAATCTAGCTGTATTCTGCCATGGGTAAATGTTAACAAGACAATTAGATTTTTCTGGATACTTATGGTTGGGCCTTATAGCTTTTCCAATGCATATTTGCACTAGATCTGATTTGTGTGGAAAATGCCTTCCTGTTCCTTAGTATCCTAATGTAAGGAATGAAAATGGAGACCAAAAGCTCAAACAGGAATTGTACAAAAAGACGGCACTATGTGCATATAATATTATGAAGAAGCAAACACTATGTTTCCCTAGACTGCAAAAGGCCTCCACTCAGCAGGATGGCTGCCTACTGAGCTCATGTATTGGGCCCATTTGGTTTCAGCAGTTTCCTAATTATATGCATGACTGGGTGTAAGTTTGCAGAACACAAACCACTTTGGTGAGCCATAAGCCTGTCACCAGCTCATATCAGAAAGGTGTTTCTCTACCTCTGCTGTTTGGGCTTAGTTTGAAATAAACTTTAAAGCAGTAATAAATGACACCCTCACTTACACACTGGGGCGAGTCTGAGGCCGTAAATGTGCAATCTGGTCAGTGGGTCCCACTGTGGGTCTCGGTCCCATTGCAGCAGCAGCAGCAGCAGCAGCAGCAGCAGCAGCAGCAGCACCTGGAGGTGTGGAGGCCAGTAGAGGGGGTGGGGGAAGAGGAGGATTCATAGTCTGGTATGAGAAGACAGAGAGAGAGAAGAAAGAGAAGAGAGGGAGAAAAAGAAAGAGAATAATAATGAATTATTTATTTACATCTTTCATGGAAGGTGGGAGGGAAAAGGAATCAGGAATCCATAGGAAAAGACTTTAATGGAATCCACAGGGAGCAGAACCAGCAGGCTACTTTGTATGAAAGCCTCCTTTAAAAAAAAACAACAAAAAAACTCATCTCTTGTTCTGCTTTAAGATCTTAGAGCCACAGCAACTTTTTCAGCAAACAGGTACGTAATGACACTTGGAAAGAGGGAAAGAAAAAAAAAAAAAAAGGAACAACTGCATGTAATTTTAAGATTAATGGCATTTTTAAGTATAGACTTGGATAAGAATCCAAACACCTTTGAAGAGGGAAGCTATAATGTCACACTGCTTGCTAAGACATAATCTGTGATTGTTTCTGTAACTTGAAACTTAAACACAACACAAAACAATTGAGCTGCACTATATCTCAAACCATTCCCTCAGAAGAAAATTTCCTTTGATGCCTGGTTTCCAAACAGCCCAAACAATAGCAAGCCACAATCACTGGGAAATTGTTGCTACTTTCGCTTATTCTTTTCTTAACTTTGCCAGCTTTTGAAATTTAGTACTATCAAGCCTGGTAATCTTTAACAAGTAAACCAGTGAAAAGCTGCTGGTTCCTTTATGGGCACAGACTAATGGGGTTCTGCCTACAGGATTCCATGCCTTTTGAAAATCAATGGAGCAATTGTTACTTTCTGATCTATAAACCCCAGATGATTCTTTAGGGTCTGTATACTGAAACTCCTGGGAAAACAGGCACACAAAGACTTGCCTGAACGCCCACCTCGCCCTCCCCAAATCTTTGAACCACTAGATGTAAAAACTGAATTAAAAGAGAAATAAGGAGACTAAAGAATGCACCTAGGAAAGCATAAATGGCTTCTACATATCAGTGTATAAACACAAAAAATCCAATGATTTCTAAACATCGTTCACAACGGTCACTTTGTTTCTATTTTTTTAAATAAAAATTCACATCTCATCAACATTTGCTTCCTTCATCTGCGGATTAGCTGATTAATGTACACAGTTCTGGAAACACAATAAACTACGCAGAAAAAATTTCAGAATTCCTGACATATGTTGCAACTGTTTCACACATTGTAATTTAATTTTTTGCTGAAGTGACTTCCAGGAAGGATTTTTCCCGTACCGAAGCTGAAGGTGTTGTAGAACATTCAGTGCAGAAATAAATGAGGCGCAGCGCTGCTTACAGAGTGCTAACCTGGACAAGGCAGAGGGCAGTTCAAAAAGTTAGAACTGCATGAAATGTTGCTCACATCATCCATGCAAAACATGGCAGGCAGCCTTAAGATTTGTTACAACTCTGGAATTGCCTGTACTGGGGCTTAGATTCTTCAAAACCTTTAACCAGTAGAAGGTCAAGCATTCATTCCACTAGGTCTCCTCCCAGTGACAAAGTAGAGAGAAACAAAGATAATCCTGGTAAAACACTCAGTACATGTGACCTGGGCAGTTCACTGGTAATCACAACACATCAGTGGCTTGTCGGGCAGGATAACAAGTCTAGACTGTACTCAGGATAATATATGCAGACTGTAAAATTACCACTCAACCGATTTCCACTTAAATCTTCCTAAACCCGATTTCCAAACAGTGTGGCTATGGAAATGGGGAGACCAGTGCATGTGCTCAACACGGGGCCCAACACAAACTGCTCCTAGAAATTACTTAAAATACTACCCAAGGCACAGAACCAAAAAGCTCCATTTCACACTCTAAGTAGAATTCTATTTGCAAGAGGAAAGGAAATTAAAATTGTCTGTTATGGCTTAACATTATTAAAACAGAGGCTGTACTGGGGCGCCTGGGTGGCTCAGTCAGTTGGGCGTCCGACTTCGGCTCAGGTCATGATCTCGCGGTCCGTGAGTTCGAGCCCCACGTCGGGCTCTGTGCTGACAGCTCAGAGCCTGGAGCCTGTTTCAGATTCTGTGTCTCCCTCTCTCTCTGACCTTCCCCCATTCATGCTCTGTCTCTCTCTCTGTCTCAGAAATGAATGTTTATAAACAAACAAACAAACAAACAAACAAACAGAGGCTGAACTAAATTAACCCTAAGAAGAAAAAGGCAAAACAACATCTACGGACCTGACAAAAACACGTCACATTTTGTTAACAAAATGTAAAATAAGGTCACCTCTTGTAGTTAAAAAAATACAGTAAACTACTGTTTCATGTACATTCCTTTCACGGAGAGTAAGTCAGAAGTCATTTGAGGTACAGCTTACAAGAGCATATTCTGAAAGACCCCAAAGGCTGTGCTCGAGAGAAAGTGTAGTTCTCTCTCTTTTTCTGTTGTTGGAACACAGACTGTCTTAATAAAATTGGGCAGATTTTCCCCCAGTGTTGGGCTACATATCTTTGGGGAAATAGGCATTTGTGTGTGCATGTGTACTTGGGATATATGCACACAAAGACCAAAGAGAGAAAGTCTGATTAAAATCAGACTCTTAGATGTTGTTCCACCCTGTGGGGTTGGTAAAATGATAGGGCTCTGGTGAGTCCAAGGCTGTGACAGACTAGGAAGTTCTGTGGGTTGCTTTATAAACAACTTAAACTGAAATAATCTGGTGATGTGGAAGTTCAAAAGGTAATCCACTGTGTGTTGTGCTTCAGGCAGTTTGCTATCCTGCAAGACCTGAAATTTCTACAGAGCAAACCACAGCCTTCCATTCACCCAGAGCTGACCTGGAGACCTGCTTATTATTTCACAGTCCGGGCCAGCCCAGGCCCCAGAGGCCAAGGCGCACTCTCCACCAGCAGCAAAAAACATCTATGGACCTGCAAGAAGGATAGGTCACATTTTTCTAATAATATTTTGTTAACTTAATACTGTTCAGAACCAAATACCACACTTAAATGTCATTTTCACTAGACACTGCGTGCTAAATTAATAGGAGCTTTGAAAAGTACTCATCACTTGTAGTTTTATTTTATGGAAATGCAGCAGGTCTATGTTATCAAAGTAAAGCTGTCTATAGCTATAGGCTGAACTGCAGAAATACTGGTGTAGAAAACTAGATGTTATTCTGATATCCATTAAAAATGAGCATCCTCCTTATGTTTCTTTAGATTCAGATCTTCTGTTTGTAGTATGTGGTAACAGTCTGAGGCAAGAATTACTATTTCTGAATAACAGTAAAAACAGGACAACAGTTCTGCTGATGTGAAATGATCATACTTTGCCATGTCCAGGTTCTCTGTTTCCCTGACCCACTGACCTTGAAAGCAGTAGAAGAAGCATGGGCTTTGGGGGCAGATAAACATAGATTCCAATCCCGGCCCAGTGTCTTAGGGCAGTCCTCAATTTCCCTCCTACGTTAGAGTGAGCACCAGAAAAGAAGTGTCCTCTCCAAGTGGACTGGATTCTAGGCCAGATGAGCCCAATTCTAGTGAGCATTGTGAGTGAAAAGTTCAAGTGCATGGGTGTGATACCCTTCCTCTCTGGTGCTCTTTCCTCTTTGTGTCCTTTCATACAACCAAAGAGTGGTTAGGTCTGGGTCTGGCTAAAGACAGGTGACAAGATCCATTAGGTCTTAAGCTTGGGCCAAGGGCTGCAGGCCACCTTACCAGTAAAGTGCTTTGCATTGGAGTTTGGGCAACAAGTACAACTGACAATAAAGGATTCATTTTCTTTCCAACTGTTCTTTAAGTGTGCATTTCCCTCATATACATTTCTACCTCCCAGAGTAGAAAAGTGATGGGCAGGATAGACTCTGGGCATCTCTGGGTCCCCTGGGAAAATCCCACTGTAATACCCCCCCAATCCCAGCATCCTTTTTTTCCTCACACCTGATTTCCAAACAACCCACCTTCAACCCTACACATCAACATCTCTAAACAGCCTGAGTACTGAACTCAGACGCATGTAGACAGGCTGGTGGAGGAACAGTTCAAGCTGCTGCATGATCATGCTTCCTCAAGTCGGGAGTGTTAGCAATTTCAACAGCATTACCACCTGCATACAGCAGTGTTTGTGCAATTATGTGATTAGCTGGTTTTATTTTATGACAATAAGCAGGAAGTAGAAAAGTGGAAATACTGACACCAGCGATCAAAAAACAAAAACAAAACAAAACAAAAAACTTAGTGGTATCAGAATTCAATAAAATTAAGATAAAGATGGAAGGTCCCTAAGTCTTAAGTCTCAACTGGATGCTCATTGGAATTAAGCCAGTCAGTTGTGGGTACAGCTACGAAGAAAAAGGAATAAAATTTAAAAATATATTTAAAAAATACTAGAAATCGATGCTTAGATGATTACGTCTAAAGGGAAAGATGTAATTAAGAATTTGGTAATTTTTAAAAATCTCTCCAGGAATGGAATTTCCCTCATAAATTATAGATTTATTGTTCTACATTTGATTTGTAAGAAGAGATACTTATGTTAGTTAACTGACTTTGTATCAATTACATAAGCTCTCTATGCCTCAATATACCAATCTGTGAGATGGAGTTGTAATTAGAAATAGTTTAGGTAAAGCTGCCTTTCCCAGTGCCCTGGAGCACAGCAGAAGCTCAATAAATAGAAGCTGTTGTTATGATTCATGAGACCATGAAGTCAGAAACTGTCTTACTCATCTTTGTATTACTGTCACCCAGCTCTGCAGACAGAAGTTAACAGACCCTCAATGAGTATTTCACAAATAAGAAAACATTCTATGCTTCAACTTCCCTTAGGACAATATGATATGAATCAAGAGGTCTTGGTTCCTGAGATGCTAGAGTCCTTTTCTGTTGTTGCTATGAACATTCTGACCATATTCTATCCCTAATCCTGATTTTCAGAACTCATACCAATTCCAAAGCCTCAACTTGTCCCTCTCAAACTATTGACATGGTAGTTTCATTCCCCTCTTTGCAGAGCCTGTCCCTGATCCCATGGATCAGTAAGTCCTGCTGAGCCTTCCATCATGGGCTCCAATGGACTAATTACATATTGGCTATCCTGAGAACCAGACATCATTTACTTTGCTTCTTTAAATATACACACAGACACATACTATGTGTGTTATGTGTACAATTTTTTTAGTCAGGGTTACATATTTTTGGAATGCAATCTGTTTATAAGTTGGCCACAGGCTGTATTGGCCTTTATTGACCTGCCTAATTCATGACATCTTGCAGCTAAACACCCCTCAGCTGGTACAGAGGATCAGGGATTATTAATCACTTATTTGAAAGTTTTTCTGCCCTTGTGCAGAAAATACAAGACTAACATAGATCCTCACCCTCCTCCCTTCCCAAAATTAGTTGTGGAAAAAGCCCTCACTACTATTAACATCCTGATGTCTGAATTAGATAGATGTAATGCCAGTTTTGCTCCTAATATTAGATATCTAACATTTTAACTGTTACATGTGAAATGTATAGGACAGTATGATCCTAAGTTCATTCTGCATGAAAGATTAGAAAGTCTCAATTCATAATAAAAATACTAGAGATAATTTTCATTTCCTATTCTAGTGTTGGCATTTATTACCTAATAAATCCACACCATGAAAAGCATAGTTTTCTCTCTACCAAGCTGCATACAATATTGCTGTGATGGTGCTCTATGTCTTAGAAAATATTTCAAATTTTAAATAAGATACTTGCCATGATTAATGTAAGATACAGAGGGTACATGCTACTGAGATTTTTTTTCTCATTTAAACCTAACATATTAAATCCAAAACATTTCTGCCAACCTACCAGGGACTTTGAGATCTAGACATCTCCTGGGATGACAGACAGATCTGTTTATAATTAGTTTTTCATTAAATGGAATTGGCACAGTAGACATACTATTTAATAAACCTTTCGCTTGCTTAACATGCAGGCTTTCTTATATAATCCTAGGATGAAATGGTTGAATGTAAATTAATTTTTGTATATTCATGCTCTCCTGTGACCCGTCCCATTGATTTGCCCTAGAGTTGCCTCCAGCTTAGAGCAACTGGCCATTTACTTACTACACTGTAAAATTTTGAGCCCATAAGGGATGAAATTCAGCCAGCTCTATGTCTTTTCCACTAATTAATTTTTCTAAGATCAGAAAAGGCAGTCTTTTTCCCTTAAGAAATTACGTTAGAATTTTTCCATGTGAAGTAGTCATCTGGGAAGGGAAATACCAAGTGGTTGTGTATGTATTGGGGTGAGAAGAGAAGGAGGGAAAGGAGAGAGTCTTCTCTGGAGATGAGAGGGCAGGATGATTATGGAACTTGGCTCTGGTCAAAACACCCAGGGCTAACAGAATCTCATGGAAACCACATATCAATAAAAGTTAAATGAATTTCATCTTCTCCCCAGAAGAATCAGCACAACCTTTCCTGCACCAAGCAGTGGTGCTATCAAAGAAGCTGTAATCGTTCTGGGAACATTTAAAAAAAAAAATACAACTTTAACCTATAACCAGAACATTATTAACTTCCATTTAAATACAAGAACATGGTTAACTCTATAAAAAGTTTTCTAATGTCTAAGTCAAGCTAGGTAATAACTCCACATTTATTTATATCCACCTTGTTTCAAAGCAAAATGAGGCAAAAGGAAAATGAGGACAATAAAACTAGATGGAGCAAACATCTTGACTAATGTACTAATATGTTGTGAGGTCTTTGTTGGAGGGGGGTACAGATTTGGCTCCAAGCATTCTAGCAGAAGGAAACATAATCTTTACAGCATATATAAAATCCACAACCTAAAAACAAACCAGCTGCCTAGAAGTCTCACTATTCCTGGTACAGAGAGCAGAGAAACCATAACCCAACAAACCAGGCCCTCCAAGGCATTCTGAGAACAAACCAGTGGCACATGCCACAGGCCTGCCTTGCAAGGGTCCTCAATAGAGACCAATAATGAGATCAATAACAGTCATCCCCTACTATAGTCTTGGCATGGTGCTAACTCTCCAAAGCAGAAAATAGTTGTTTCATTTTACAGGTAGGGACACTGAAGCTTAAAGACGCTGAGTAACTTTTCATGGTCATGTAAACAAAGAAGTGACTGAGCTGGGCTTCCAACCTAGGTCTGTGTCCCCACCATCGGGCCACACTGTTTCTCCAAGAGCATCACAACCAGTGAGACTCTGTAAAGCAATTTACGGGAGTGGGGCCCACTGGGGAGATCTGATTTAGTGATCTTTTCTATTCTCATTCAACTCAGCACTGGAAGAAAGAGTGTGAAAGCATAAGCCAAGGCACAGGACTGGATGAGAGATGACTCACAATTGCTGGTTCCTTGTAGTTCAATTGCCTGCAAGTTCAGGAAACAGGGATTTATACTATTGTGTTTCTGCTTTCTAAGGCTGAATTTGCTTGTTTCTTCCCTTTTAACTTTCTCTCCATAGTGTTCTTCTTTGTGTCTATCTCCCTTGGCTGCCTTCATTTCTCCTATTAATTTCTCTTGTGAGGATGTTTTAAAGCAATTAGTGTTTGGACTCTGTAGGATGCTAGGTGTTCAGAAGGAAAATCAACACAATCTGAGCGAGCCTTCCAAGACAGCAGTTACCTTTAGGCAGCCAGAGCGGCAGCTACTGCAGTGGAAGACAACCTACTAAAAGGTGAATCATAAATGGAGAGATTTGGAATTGACACACCATGTGACTCAAGGTAAACCATTTAGCCTTCGGGATCCTGGTTTCCTCAGTATTTCTATAAACCTGTCTTTGTAGGAAATAAGTGAAGTCTTGTAGAAACTCAAAAGAAATGAAAAAGAAATTTTAGGTTAAGCCTTCAGGAAATCAGGCTGGACTTTAATGAAAATGGAAAGCATTTTATAGATCTCTTCTAATGCCTTCAGGCCACTGATCACTGTTAAGCATTTTGAAGGCTGTAGGCAAGAGGCTTTCTAATTTTTTCTGTAAGATCAGCAGAGATAATAGATGAAAGAGATCCACCTCCACCTAGCAAGTGTCAATGTAAACTGCAGGTGTTAGGAGGTGGGATGTGCCAGATTAACGTCACTAAATACCTGAGAGAGAGACAGAGATGGATAAACTGTACTCACTCCAAGGGCAGCTGGGTAGGGAACATCTGATGGGAAAGTGAACGAGGGGCCAGTTGTCACTGGGCTGCTGGGGGGTGGGGTCACAATTAACCCGGTGGTACTTATATGAACCTGCCAAGAAAAAGAAAAGTTAATTAAAAGACAACTACATTTAATACAACAGATTACTGGCTGAACTTTGGGGAGGCAAATCATAATTTTAAAAAAATCTGTAGTTTCTAGTATTTGGGGGAAGGCAGAATCTCTTGCAGCTTATTCAATCCACATTTACTGATTACCTAATTTGTATTCGGAACTGGGAGGTAATGTGATAATATTGGCCACTGCTGATTTACATACAGAATTCAACTGCTGCTGGCTTTCATAACTTGGGAGGCTACTGTGAACCAAACTGACCTTTCAGATGGTTAGTCGGCTGCTTGCTTAGCCCACTAGCAATTTCCCTGAAGATCCTATTAAGGTAGGTCATGGCTGAACACTCACCTGTCTATCAATATGTAAATCTATGTGAAGTGCTTAAGGTATTTTGTTATTCTCAGGATCATTTTTCATGACTTCTACTTTTCAGTGGGGATGCATAATTAAAATGCAGCTGCCTAGACATGCCTAGAGCAGGTAATTATTTATAAAACCTTTAAAGGAACAATGTCAAGCCAAATTAGCTGTTTTCAAAGGTGTCTTATCCATGATACTATCCAAGATTAATTTACTAGAAAGAAATTGAGTTATTCAGGTCATTTCATTGCCTGTGTTCAGTTACTCGATCAATTTCACTCAAGCTGCGTATCAGGTCCAACTGCAGAATGCAGGCAGGAGTAGGCGTGTGGGCCTGAACAAATGGGATGGTTTTCCTCCACTGTTAAAGGAAGTGGTTGGCTGGTACCTTGTTTCCCCCAAGGAAACGATACACCCAAAACGCTAGGACTTTTGTAATAAAAACTTAATCCCAAACATACTTCCCTCAATTCCCATATGTTGAGAAAAAGATTATCAGGACAAAGAAAAGCTCAGAGATTAGTTCCCAGAGGGCCTGAAGGAAATTTTGAGTTTCCTGCTTAGGTTAGGCCCTGCCAAGGCCAGGGATAAACAGCATCACAGCATACAATTTATTTTCACCAATAAATCTGTGTTATATATGGAATCCACATCCTTTTAAAATCACATCTGTGCCTGTTAGCTCACACATTGATTGAACTGGAGGCTTAAACTTAGCAGATCTAAGGGATGCCCTAACAAGAGTTTCTCCCCAAACCCTTTTTTTGTCTCTCCTGTGAATGAAAGTCTATTATCAATCAATTTCTAATGGGAAGCACACTGATTTTCATTCTAGGATAAAATCCAATGGTCTTTAGCTGTTTTAACCAATAAATCTGTTTATATACATAACCCAAGGACATTTGTAAGTTGGCACTACATAAGAGTCTTTCTGAGAAGATACAATGAAGCTCACTTCAAAGTACATGCCATTATCATGGAATCAAAATACAGCTTCCTGGGCCTGACCCTACAAATATCTAAGAAAGATCTCATGACTGACCAATGTTTCTCTAAGAGCTGCAGACTGGGAGTCAAGATAATTAACTGCTAATGAGCTCATGGTCTTAGACAAGACACTTCACCCCCCTATATGAGCTGGACCAGAGCCCCCCTAATGTGTCCATGGAAGTGAAGCACTAAACATGGAGACTCCTGTAAGCACCAGCGAACACAGGGCCACTCCTAGTATTTGAGTAAAGGAAGAGATAAAAGTCACCAAAGAATGATTAAAAGCAGAAGCAACAGAAGTAAATTGCCTGAAGGTGAGCATGCCCAGAATAAATGTCCTGAATAGGGACAGACTGACTTTCTGCTATTCTTTTCCTCATGGAACTGCAAATTAGTTGGGCTCCTCTACAAGAAGGGGCTCTGTGAAGGGGGGGAAAGAGGTGGGGTAAGCAAATGCAAATGAGTGGGTGCATCTCTGGCTTCCCCTGAAGCCACTGACAATACAAATATGCCACAAAAACACTTAATATCATGAATCATTCCTCCAGCTGGCAGAGGCCAAAAAATATCTTGAGTGTGGCCAGAGAAAGATAAAATGTCTTAGTTGCTTGTAGCATCATGTGCTTTTACAGATGTCAATCACAGATATCTGTGCACATCTGTTCTGGTGACCCACCTAGACAGCACAGTCTATAAATAATCTTCTAGTTTATGTATTTGAAAGTTCAGCCTTCACTCAATAGTCACCATATATAATAGCAAGCCAGCCTTTACTCCTTTCTTCTATTTCCCAATCCTGTTGCCTGGAACTTGGGATGTCCTGGTGAGATGTCTAAATTCCGTATAGAAACAGGAGGATAAGGTTCTACCCATATGGTGGAAAGGTAAGCTGAAAAGCACATCACACCAGCACTGACTGCCTATATGTGTATTCTATTCAGATGAGAGAAAAATGAACGCTCACTTCTTAGGCTCCTTCCTTTAGATTTTCTAAGTGCAACCAAACCTAATTAAGGAAAAGCAAGACAAAAAGTGGACCAAGATGTTAAAACATCCTTTTCCTCAGCTCTGTAAAAAAGGAAAAGAAAAAAAAAAGAAAAAGAAAAAGAAATGGGCCATAGCAGGAGGAGTCACATCTCCTGATCGGTCCTTTGCAAGGCAGAGGAAAAGGACAGTCCTATTTCAAAGAGTCTCACATGAGCCATCTTCCCATATCCGCTGAGCTCCACAGTCAGGAGAGTGTTTGCCTGTCACACACTCCTGCTATGCTACACACACCCATTGCTTTATTATAGACTGTAGTTCCCTCCAATGTACACACACTATGCTAGACAAGTAGTGTTTTCTGTAAACCTGGGCCGGAGAAGCCAGGCAGCACTTGAAACATCTACCATCGTCTTCTTGAAATCACTTCTCCCTGAGGCAACATATTACCACCGAAAACAGAACGAATTAGAATATGGGAGGAGGGGTGGAATGGTTGAAGGGGAAACTGTTTTAATGGAACACAGAAAGAGCCTTGTTTCCTAAGCTACTCCAACCAAAACAAAAATAGCTCTACTTTTATAGTCTTCATTCCCAGCTCTGGTGTGGCACCGTCAGACATGCTCACACCTGACTGCCGAGTTCTCTACAAAAGATATAAACTCGAGCTTTATCCTCCCTTTCTCTTTTAATTTTGTCTAGTGCCAAAAGATTACTGTCTATTTTTTTAAAGCTATTCCTATTCTGAGGTGCCACTATTCTTACCAGAAACTTATCTTTTTTTTTTTTTTAAACAAAACATCATTGTACAAATGTTGCTAGGTCACAAAATAAAAAACGCAGTCCAATGATCCAATTTTCTTTTAGTGAATGGCCAGCTTTACTAGACCCCTCTGTCAGAACCTTATTCAAAAATCTTTTGAACCTTTCCAGAGTAATCTCACTTGGTACTTCTTACTCCAATCTATAATCCATGTCTATTTTTCACATGGATATAATTAGTTACATGTAAAGTAACATAGCTCTCCTCTCTACCCATTTTCAAGGGACTCCTCATTCAATAAATATTTATTGAGTGCTTACCGTATGTCTGACATTTGGAGTACATCGGTGACCACAACAAAGATGTCTGTCCTCATCATACTCATGTCCTAGTAGGCTTTGTCTGTGTGTGTGTGTACTAGTTCCCTCAAAAGATCAAAAGTTTCATGGCCCCACCACCTAAAAACTACCAGTGAACCACAATCCCATTCAGAAAGTGAATGCATTTAACTCACAACATGCAGGATGAATCTAAAGGAGTGAGGTCAAATAAATGAGGCCGAGAGAACATAATTTTTAATAAAATTGGCAAGGAATACCAGAAACCATGTTGTAAATTTTTATTCTGTGGCTCACAACAGGCACTTATTAAACTGTAAACTTTCTGAGGACCAGGACCCTGTGTGTACGTGTTTCTTTGTTTAAAGGAAAATAATTTAGATTTGTATTTTTTGAAAAACACAACAGCTATATTATAAAGTAGAATGTAACATCTGCATGAATTTTAACAACTAAATATGAGATTTGAAAGAAACTTCTCCTACTTGTGACAGGCTACTTTGGACCGGGCTCTCTGACCTTTGAGTTGAGGAAAATATAGTGGTCATCTAACTGGATAATTACAGCAGCCCTGTGAATTAGGCAAGTAACAGTTAGGCTCATTTTGCAGTCCAGAATTAAGGCCTAACAAAGAAGCATACATGGTGCCTAGAAGGTTCTAAAAATAAGGCACTCAATAAATGCCTGCTGAATGAATGAATGTTTCCAATCATCTTGTGTATTTTTATTAACACAAGAATAATGTGCAGCAATTTCTTAAGATAGTCCAAAGCCTTGATGAACTAATAAGCTTTTTAAAAAAGCTAGGCCAATTTCTAACTTAAATGCTTTTTCACGTCCTTTCTTTTTTCTCTATAGCTCTTACTGGGAAGCCTGAATGTCGGGGTAAATTAGATGGATGCAGGCAACTGTCAACTATGGGTTTTAACCACAGCATCTTTAGTTTGGATGAAGATAAAGTTTTAGTTGGCAAGATCTCCCAGAGCAGCCTTGTGAGGAAGTTCTGTAAAACTGAGCAGTTGCTTGAAACTAAGTATTTAAATCATTTTGTAATTTCTGATCCTTCCTTTGAAAATGACTAAGTTCAGGTTAATACACTCAAGTTAGTTTTCTCTTCTCCATTTTTCTACCTACAGAATGGAGAAAAGCTTTATTACATCTCAGGAAAGCTACTATCTTCTGAAGGCAAAAATAAGCAGTCTTTTTTAGCTAGTGAACAAACATGTTTGTGAATAGATCATTTTGTATCTGAGCTCTGTTCACGCCTTTTGGATGATTTACCTGAGAAGGGGCACTGCAGGAAAGGCCAGAGAGTTCACTGATCCGCGCGGCAGCCGTAGGGTTACTGGAGCTGATGAGGACAGGAGGGCTGATCTCCATGGAGTGGCGGTTCTGGGATGCCTGGGAGGATTTGCTGGCCATGGTGAGGGAAGTAAAGGAGTGCCGCTTTTTGGTGTTCTTCTTGGTGTCAGAGTGCTTTGGGGCATTGCTGCTCTGGGCTGCTGCCAAGGTACATTCTCCAGCATCGACTCCTGGCCCAGGAGGCTTATCCCATTCTATCAGCTGCTTAGCTGCCGAGTTAAACTGCAAACCAAGAAATCGACACAAGACAGTTACACAGTTCTCAAGGATTCACTGAAATTTCTTTTCAACCAGCTTTATCTAAAATTTAATGTCATCACTTTAGAGTTTGCATTTGCAAGCCTCTTTATATTTTTTCCATGTGGATATCTTTTCTCTCAATAGTGGCATTTCATTAGATCTGTCATTAATAGATGTTAAATCAAGAATAAACAATTCTAGGGGCAGCCGGGTGGCTCAGTCGGTTGAGCATCTGACTTCGGCTCAGGTCATGATCTCATGGTTCGCGAGTTAGAGCCCCGCGTAGGGCTCTGTGCTGACAGCTCGGAGCCTGGAGTCTGCTTCGGATTCTGTGCCTCCCTCTCTCTCTGCCCCTCCCTCGCTTGCACTCGGTCTCTCTCTACCTCTCTCAAAAATAAATAAACATTAAAAAATTTTAAAAAAAAAGAATAAACAATTCTAATTCAACACCAACAAGGTAAAAAAAAGTTTTCTCCAAGAATATTCAGAATATCTAATTTTAAAACTTGCCGGTAACAAATGAAGATTCAATTTCAGTTCACTGATGAAATTTAAATCAGAACAATTAAAAGGGTCCATTTGTCTACCTGAATACTCTGTTGTCCAATAATGGCTAGGTGTTTCCTCAGAGCACAAGTGAACACTGAAGGGGCAACTTTTGGGTCTGGTAAAAAACAAGCAAGATGACAAAGAACGAAACCATTACATGTTAACTAATATATTTCCACATAAATTAATCTCCCACTTCTGTATATTTTGGGAAAACTTCACAAAAAAGTTGGTAGATATTCTTTTTTATTTTTTAAATGTTTATTTATATTTGAGAGAGAGCAAGAAGAGCGAGAGAGAGCAAGAACACATGCGTGAACGGGGGAGGGTCAGAGAGAGGGGGAGACAGAAGATCTGAAGTGGGCTCTGCCCTGAGAGCAGAGAGCCTGAAGTGGGGCTCAATCTCACAAACCATGAGATCATGACCTAAGCTGAAGTTGAACGCTTAACCGACTGGGCCACCCAGGAGCCCCAACATCCTTGATTATCTGTCATGTCACTGCATCAATTCTTCTCATATGTACTTACAGTTTAAATCATAAGGGGGTAAAACATGAAATTCAAGTCCTTTGGCAAGCTAACTTGTCTCTTTGAAAAGTTCTCTATTGGGGCGCCTGGGTGGCTCAGTCGGTTGAGTGTCCGACTTCGGCTCAGGTCACGATCTCGCGGTCTGTGAGTTCAAGCCCCGCGTTGGGCTCTGGGCTGATGGCTCGGAGCCTGGAGCCTGCTTCGGATTCTGTGTCTCCCTCTCTCTCTGCCCCTCCCCCGTTCATGCTCTGTCTCTCTCTGTCTCAAAAATAAATAAACGTTAAAAAAAAAAAATTAAAAAAAAAAAAGAAAAGTTCTCTATTAAGGGTACAAGGGGTCAAAGGCTGTGCACTGGGCTGATAGCACCAGCAAGAAAGGAAAGACCATGAAATTTGTTTTTCCTGAGGTAGAATAAAACGTTTCCACAAAACTTCCATGATAATAAGCTGTATATAACTTACCAAGATATTACAGTAATAGGAAATCATTGAGCACATAGTTTAACCTCGCATAAAAAAACATTAAGATAAAAAATAATGGACTTTTTAAAGGTAAATTTAGGTAAATATTAAGGATAATAGGGATTTTCTTATCTCAGCTTTGCATGCTCAGCACTTTACAAACAACCTTAGATAAAATATCACCATCAAATGTTATTTTCCATCTACCTAAATGGTTAGGACCATGTCTCCTTGCCCTGTTGATGAGAATGTCCTGTTAGAAGAATGGAAATCCTGTCAGTCAATACATAACAAAGTGAACTTGCTTTGGAACAACTGGCTGCTCACAAAGCTGTACTAATTGCAGCTCAGTAGCCAGTGCTTCCATAGATGACTGCAAATTGATTAACAATTTGTTCCTGTGGCTCCCCAGGGCCTTGAATTCATCCGGCCTGTCTGATCTACAGTTAGTAGGATACATCTTTTTCAAACATGAGCATGCCTCTCCTTCAGACTTCAAGGATTTTTTCCACATGATAAACTTTCAAGAATAATAGGCAGTGATGCTACCATTAACACCTATCAATGCCTGAAGTATCAATGGCAGGAGAGAGAGGAGACAGACGATCATAAGGACTCTGTGTTACGTGTTTAGGAATGAAGAAATGAGGTACTATTAAAAGGTGGCCTTAATATAACATTACACTAGCATTTGGCCAGGAGATCCAGGTCTCTAAGAAAATCAGATGCCGGAAGGAAGAAATGTAATGTTTAATTATTATGGTGGGAGTGGCCCAAACCTCAACAATACCAGAAGAAGAAAAGGAGTCACAAAATGCCTTCTTCTACTATAAGCTCATTTAGATCCCAAGGCACAAATCCTCAAAAGCATGACTTAATCCACATGCTGGAATCTGACCAATTAACTCAGCACTCATGTTGCATTGAGTAAGAAATAAAGGAAAGAACTGAGAAGATTTCCTTCCCACTAAGGCCAAAAATACGAATTGAAAAAACTATTGCATCTACTTGATATCAAAGTTAAATTTATTCTGGGATCAAACCATAGCTTCCATTAGCAATGTCTGCTTTGAAATAGTCTGAAATATTACCATGGTCCTGTTCATACCCAGCCAAGTGTTGCTTTAGTTAAAATGAATTAAAATTTCAGGTTTCTATATGCTGTGCTCTGGAATAAACATAAGAAATATATTTCCTACATATATTCCCTATATTCCCTGCTGTTTTTCTCATTATAAAAATACAGGGTGCTTTCCCTGTACCTTTTCCTATATTTTCCATTAAATACATATTGATCTTTCCACTAAAATAAATACACATCGATCATTTGTTACATGATGGATGATGTGCTAGGAGCTGGAGATCTATACATGCAGACAAATGGTTCCTGCCCTCAAGGAGCTTACAAACAGACTTATAAATAACACACTCTTTATATTTTCCTGAGTTTTACTTCTTTCAGTCAACAATACACTTTTTGAGACTTATCCATATGGCCTATGAATCGGTCATTTTTTTAAAGTGCTATATAATATTCCATTGTGCAGATACACTACAATTTATTTATGCATTCTATTGTTGATTGATATTTGGGTTCCCTTTACCTCTCCTCCTGTCCCTTCTCTTTCTGAAGACTTCCTCCTTCCTACAAATTTTGGCTATTAAGAACAATGCTGCCATGAATAATCTTGTGCGTATTTCTTGGTGGACTAAGCACTCATCTGGATGTTGGGTATATGCCTAGGAGAGGAATGGCTGGGCTACACAACTGGCATGTTTAGAAAAATAAAGTCTACATGCAGAAGTATGTGCATACAGGCAGACCCATCACGGTGTGGTGGAACCAGCAAATTGCAGAGAGAAGACCACAGGTCTGGTCTTTTCTCTCTCTTAGCTCTCACATGTGTAATGCATTATGTCATTTAAACAGATATAATTCATTTTTCTATTTCACATCTTTCATTTTTATTTCTCTAAATCACCTATTTTTCCTGCACTTCATTTTTACACACAGGCAGTCATATTTGTTACTAGAATGCTGCCATACTTTAAAATGACGTTAGACATCTTCTGAAGCAGCAGAGGTTAGTACTTAAAAATGCTATTTGCTGCCTTTGTAAGTTCCAAGGAAAAGCACAAAGTTAAGACTATTTGGTAGAGGCTTTAAGTAATTCAGGCAGAAACTTAAAGAGGCTTTTATTGTAAGTGTACCTTAACATTCAGCAACAACAGGACAGCAAGGATCTGACAGCTTTTAGTGGAATTTTGATAATGTTCACTTATGAATGTTTGTTTGAGTTCACTAGTGTAAGCTTTCTGTGACATTTATCTAACCATGACCTTTTAGTTTAGGAGTACACTTATCACCTACGAAATAAATTTGTATCCTAAAATACCTTCTTCCCAGCATTTGGTAAGGAGTATCTGATGAGACCTGGTTGCCTACAAGATAAAATTCAGTACATTGGAGCTAAAGCAGGGACAAATGAGATTTGTTAATCTTAAAACTGTAATGTCTTTTTTTTTTTTGGAAAATCTAAAATTTAGATGGAATATTATCAGAAAGATAAAGAAGTATGAGAAAGGAAATACAGACAAAATATTGATAATACTAACAACAGCAACAAGACAGCTGAAGAAGTATCAAATAATCTGTGGCTGAAGCTGTCTTCGCTAAAGAGACTATGATTTTTTGAAAAAATTTTTAACGTTTATTTATTTTTGAGAGAGAGATGGAACACGAGCAGAGGAGGGGCAGAGAGACAGGGAGACACAGAATCCAAAGTAGCTCCAGGCTTTGAGCTGTCAGCATAGAGCCCGATGCGGGGCTTGAACCCACAAGCTGTGAGATCATGCCCTGAGCAGAAGTCGGATACTCAACCGACTGAGCCACCCAGGCGCCCCTAGAGACTATGACCTTTTTAAAAGATGGAACTTACATTTTTTAAAAAGAAGGAAAAAATTTTAATGAAAATGAAATTGAGTAGTCACTATTTGATATGAAGCTTTACAGATGTATCTGTTAGTTTTTGAGCACCAGAGAATACAAACAGTAGGCCTGATGGAGGAACCTATACTAATTCACGACCCACTAGAGTATCCCTTGAACATGACAGGTTTTTTACGACAAATAAAAACTTTAGAAAAACATATTATAAAAGTAAGATATGTTCATGATTTTTAAAAAGGACATACTATAGAATAATATGAAGTAAAAAGTGAAAGGCCTTGGCCGGTTTCCACATGTCTCCCCCTAACTCATTTCCCAGATGTATCTAAGTTTAACAGTTTAGAACATATCCCTCCATATATTTTCTATGTAGATATTGTTAAATATGTAAAATATGTATTTTATTAATTTTTAACACAAATGAAACCAACTGGTATATACTATTCTCTCCTATAACAATATCTCATCTTTCTGCATCAATAGAGACAGCATGGTATTTCATTGTATAGAGATGTCTCATTTAATATATCTTGGCATGTTTGTGCAGGCATATCTGCAGGGCAAACTCCTAAAAATGAAATTGTTAGATCGAAGTATAAGCTTAAAACACTTTTTTGAAGGATATTACCAAATTGCTCTCCAAAAAGTGGTCAATTTTCATCACCTCCGATGGTGTATTTTTTTATTGCAATATATTTAACATACTACATTGCATAAATTTCAGCTGTACCTCCAGTAGACTATTAAGAAGTCTCTGTTTTGAGGTGCTTGGGTGGCTCAGTCAGTTAAGTGGCTGACTCTTGATTTCAGCTCAGGTCATGATCTCATAGTTGGTGAGATACAGCCCCACAGGCTCTACCTTGACAAGGTGGAGACTGCTTGGGATTCTCTCTCTCTCTCTGCTCTTCTCCTGCTCACACACAATCTCTCTCAAAATAAATAAATAAACTTTAAAAACAAAAATGTATCTGTTTCTCCACATTGTTAACGGTATTGGGTATTGTCAATCATTTAAAAAATATTATTTGGAGAGGTAACAAACTATATTATACTGTTTTAATTTGTATTTCTCTACTTGTTAATGAGATCAAGCATCTGTGTTTTTTGGATTTGCATATTATCACACTTTATCCATTTTTCTATTGGGTTGTTTGTATTTTTCTTATAGATCTATGACTGTTCTTCATATATTATCTAAGTCATTCTTTAATATAACATGTATGCATGTATATATGTGTGTGTATATATTCACCAAGTTAGAAATATTACTCCAATTTGTTTAACTTGTTATGTTTGTTATATATACCTTTTTATTTTATGTGCCAAATTTTTTTCCACTAATGGCATCTCAATTTATCATGCTTTAAGTCTTATTCTATAATTATTTTTAAAAAGAAAACCATTTTTTTCCTACTATTTTGGTGGCTCCTTCCATCCTTTTTTTCTTTCTTTACATCTCAATCTTTGAACAATGTGCACATTTGCATAAAGAATAAGGTGAGGGGGGCGCCTGGGTGGCTCAGTCGGTTAAGCGTCCAGCTTCAGCTCAGGTCATGATCTCACAGTTCGTGGGTTCGAGCTCCGTGTCGGGCTCTGTGCTGACAGCTCAGAGCCTGGAGCCTGCTTCAGATTCTGTGTCTCCCTCTCTTTCTGCCCCTCCCCAGCTCGCACTCTGTCTCTCTCTCTCTCAAAAATAAATAAACATTAAAAAAAAATTTTTTTTAAAGAATAAGGTGAGGATTGTGCTATGTTTTTTTCCACGTGGCTCAGGAGCTGGCCCATCACTGTTTATCTAATAGTCCACCTTTTCCTCATTGGCTTGAAATGCACCTTCACAAAGCTATGCTTTAAAAGAACTTCAGTGTTCTGCTACATCACAAGGTCCAGTGTTCCTTCCCCAGAGAGTTAGACACTTTGAATACCAGTGAATGAATGTTATAGGATGTAAATTCATGCCATTTACCTCCTCTTAGCAGAAACAAAAATATTTTGCCTCACATTACAGTCCTTTGCAAAATCTTTTCACATAGTAGCAATGAGGAATTTGTATTTCCATTAGTCTTGTATTCTTCCCTGCAATTTAGGTAACAAGATTTTTGTTTTTGTATGATTGAAATACAAAAGCAAGCTCAGTCTTCATTTATAATACAAGACTCCCCCACAGAAAAGGAATACTTATAAAGACTGAAGGGATTACTCAGAAGTCTTTTAAAATTGATCTGAAAGCCTCCCTCAGGTAGCAACTCCATTTAGGGCTTGGTAAACATTTGTTGAGTAAATAAAAATGTCAGTCTCTTAGAACTATCAAGGGAAGGAGGGGCTCCCTCTAGACCAGCACTGTCCAACTGAAGTATAATATGAATCACATGTGTAATTTAAAACTTTTAATAGCCACATTTAAGAAGATAACAGGTAAAGTTAATTTAATATATCTTATTCAGTCCAATTTATCCATTATCATTCAACACGTAATCAACATAAAAAAATTATTGAAACAGTTACATTCTATTTTTTGAAATCCAGTGTGTATTGTATACTTATGTCACATCTCAACCTGGAATAGGCATATTTCAAGTTCTCAGTAGCTATACATATTGAAGAGTACAGCTCTGGACTCTCAGGAGATGATGAAGGGGAGAGGAACTACACCCAAGATGGCTGTCTCCTGAGGCTCATTAAGCACAACAGATTTGCCAAACAGAGAAAGAACAACTGAAACTACTCCCCTGACCTCCCCTGGCCCACGTTTGTGAAGCCTCGTGAGCCCTGAAGTCGTTCACTGGTAATGAGGGTTACTCCTTTACCCAGCAGGGCAGTGAGGAACACAGACTCAGTACAGCCTTCATGACATCCTAAAGGGAAAAGTATTTTCAAAGTAACTGCCCCAATGCACTAAGTTAGGAAGGTGAGAAACATCAGTTATTTAGCTCCTCGCTTACCTTTTTTAAGTGTTTATTTTGGCAGAGAAAGACAGAACATGAGTGGGGGAGGACTTGAACCCATGAACCGTGAGATCATGACCTGAGCCAAAATCAAGAGTTGGATGGTTAACTGACTGAACCACCCAGGTGCTCCTGGCTTAATTATCCTCACCTCTGTTGGCCCCAGCTGTTAAAAAATAAACAAACCAGAATTTTCTTTTTCAGGTTGCTGATTCTGAAATATAAGGGACAAAGGGAGCGTTCACTTCATTGAAAGCCTAAACAGAATTTTAGCTGCGGGAGCTGTATAAAAGATTGTTGAAGAAAACCACAAGAAAAGCTCTGAACATAAAGTTGAAAGGTCTGGGTTGGAGTTAAGTCTCTCCTCATTGGCCAAGTACTCTTGGGGAGACCATTTAAATTCCATGGCTTCAGTTTCCTTCGCTGTATAAAACAGGGAAGGTAATATCAATTCTGTATACCCCAGGTAAAAATGAGTACAGGTTAAAGTGTTCTGTAACCCATAAAGCTCTATATGAATATGAGTTATTCTCACTGTTCCCAGAGAGATCCCAGCTGGTCCTTCACATGCTCCATTGCCCTGGGCAAGTCACTTTTTTGTATGTGTGTCTCCTATTTGTCATATGTAACATGAAGTTGGACTTAATGATCTGTAAAGTTTTATTCCTATGTAAAGTAGTGGTGATACCTTTTCTCAACCCAAAACAAAAACATCCCATTCAAAATACTCAGAGGCAGAGACCTCTTTGTCAAGTATAAAGCCCTCAGGCCCAAGGTGACCAGAATCAAACATACTTTCACTCATTCAAGTGTTTTTTGAGTGACTATTATAAGCCAGGCACAGTACTGTGTGGGGTAAAGGGGACACAGAGAAACACCCCGCCCCCCCGACTTGTGAAAAAAGAAACCTAGGAAATAGCACGATGGATTTCTAACATTGGGTAGGAGGTGCAAATTCACCTGTCAGCAGAGCTCAGGCAGAGCTCATTCAATGAGACCAACAGGGAGCAGTGGACTGTATGGTACATTGGCAAGTGTCTGTCCTCTCTCAAGAGGCAACTGCTTGCTGGTGTCAGCTGATTTTTTTTTTTTTTTAAGGAAAGCTAGAAATTTAGGCTTATGTAAAATCTCCTGATTTTTCCATCTTAACAATGAATTAAAACGAACCCACTCTGTAAGCCAAGCATAAAATTCATATGGAGTCATTGTCTAACTAGGGAAGAAAAAGTACGGAAGATAGCAGAAGTAGGAGGGAAAAGCAAAAAGGCACTCAGAATTTCAGGTTACAGGGGCACCTGGGTGGCTCAGTTGGGTAAGTGTCCGACTCTTGGTTTGGCTCAGGTCATGATCTCATGGTTCATGAGCACATACTCTCGCTCTTTCCCAAAATAAATAAATAAACTTTTTATTAAAAAGTTAAAAAAAAAAAAAGCATTTCGGGCTACAGAAAGGCCTTGCAAAGTTTCCCAGACCAACCAACCAATATGCCAGAAATGAAAAAGGCAAGTAGTTACAGGAAGATTAAGAATAGTGGTTGTGATGGTTAATATTATGGGGGAAAAAGAAAAAATTGTGGTAGATGTCCCGGGGAGAATAAAACAACAAAATGAGAGCTACGAAAAGGCAGTTAGTTGGCAGCCAGGAGGGCAGTTTCTGGGACTGAAGTAGCCAAAGCCTAACGGTAGGTAATCGGAAAACAGAGGCACTGAGCAGGTATAAGTGATTCTTATGAGAATTTTGGCAGGGAAAGGAAGGAAAGAGGTAGAATCATAATGTGAAGGGAGTGCAGTCAAGGAAAATAGTTTTGAGGTGAGCAAAAAGCTGCTCATTTCCCTACATAAAGGGGAAGCCAGGAGGAAAGCAAATAACTGAACTGCAGAACAGAAAAGATACACATGATGTGACCAAGTTCCTGGAGAATGAAAGGTTTGGGAGGAGGAGACAGAAACTAAAAGGAAAAGAAACACTTCATCCATCAAGATGACGGGGAGACTGTGAGCAGCAAATATGCAGAAGAATTCAGAGAGAGAGAGAGGAAAGCTCTACCCTGACGGTTAAAGCTAAAGAGTCAGTCATACCTGTTACTTCTGAAACAACAGGTCTACAATCTTACTATGGTGTCAAGGACTGAGACCAATGGTTATTTAGAAGTTGGGCTCAGTTCAGTTCTCTGTGCCCACTGACTCTAATACTCTAGGTTTTGTGTGGGTCTCTTTTGATGTGGTATTCGTTCACCAAATGCACACCACAAATAAGAAATGTCTATAAACCAAAAGGATACATTCCACTCATACATTTTATTTTCAAGGACCTCATTACCAGATGTAGCAATACTACATCTGGAATAGGTATCTCAGGAGGTTAAGAATATGCAATTGCCATTAAATTCTAAGTAATAATTTGTCAGTGTGAAATGACACACTGACAGAAATTCCACAGTGATACATAATCAGTTAATAAACTAGAGAATGACTATTTCTCCTGCCCTAGTACCTAATGTGTGTTTGTGTGTGTGCGAGTGTGTGTGTGTGTGTGTGTGTGTGTGTGTGTGTGTGTGAGAGAGAGAGAGAGAGAGAGAGAGAGAGAGAGAGAGAGAGAGAAGGGGTGGGAGGTTGTAAGGCACAGAGAGGAAAGCTAATCACCAAGAAGGAATCTGATACAGAAAAATACTGAGAATAATGATTATCATGAATTTGCACTTTTGTTTAAGATCTTTCTTCTCCTCAGCCTGTAGAGAAAGTTTTGCTCCACACACATGTGAAACCTAATAGACACACTGCCACTAAACACTATTTTAAAAGACAATGCTGTTTTACAACACTTAGGAAAAATTTTCCAGAAATACATTCAATTTCATTTTAGAGAAGCATGTTCCTCAGTGGTTTAATAACCAAGATGCTTCTGTTTATGCCATTTATATGCCACGTATGTGCACAAATGTGCAGAATAAAGTAGAATATCCATTCAACCTTCTTCAGGATACAAGACAGAACTTAACCTGTGTTAATTAAAATGAATCTAATTTGTTTCTTAAAGCCTAGTTACCACCAAATTTAGGATGTATACCGAAATATAATAATATTTTTAAATATCAATAAAATTTAAAAGGTCTTATAATGGTTTTAATTAATTTGTGGTTTTTCTCTTAAAAAAAAGGCAACCTCAGATATTTGAAATTGTGGAATAAAGAGACATTTCTGAAAATTAACCTTTTAAGTGTTAGAATTTAAAAAGCTATCATTATTCTTGCTGAAAAATCAAAATGTCCTACATACTTTTTAAGCAAAGCTTGCTAATAACAGTGACTCTATACCAGTATTTGGAACTCTAGTATTCCATATGCTGTAAGGCTAGCACAGGGCAGAAATGTGGGGCATCAATGGACTGCAGAATGGAGACCACAGTTTGCTTTTCAATTACTGGCTGTGTGTCCCTAAACAAGACACTTAACTTGTTTAAAAGATGGGGAAAAAAATTAACTAAATTATGATTTAGCTACCAGAATGTTTATTATGTAGTAAAAACCCTGATGATTAGTAGTATTATAATAACATAGAGAATGGCAAAATCATGTGTTAAAGCATAAGGGGAAAGAATGGAAAGATATTTATCAAAATCATGTGTGATAGGACTAAGGGTTATTTGTTTCCTCTCCAACTTTTCCACAATGTGATTATATTACTGAAATAAAATCATTAAAAATATTCTTTATGTAAGATGTGGCTCCCAAGGAACACAGGAAAACATTAAATCATTTACACACATAATTATATTCTTAGCATGCGCCAGATCTAAAATGGTAGAAACTGAGTATCATAGATGTTCGAAGCAAGGAGGAAGGTGTTTGTTCTGTTTTGTTTCTGCACAGGAGAATTAGGAAAGAAGGACTTCATGAAAAATTACAGTATTCACCTGGACCTTGAAGAAAGAGTAAACTTTCTACAGATAGTTGGACAAAGAAATATCCCAGATGAGCTGTAAAGGCAGCAATTCCAAACTATGTTTTCCAGGAACAATCAGTAGATCAACTTAGTGAGGGCCCTGGTTATGTACAGGGGGATACAGCCAGGCTAAGTAATTTGAGGGTTCCTTGGGGAATCATTGTGGATGTTAGACACCAGTTGGTCATTATCCTCAGCCTCTGATGAAGGCACCACAGGAGACCTGCATTTTTATGTTCTCCAAAGCTACTCAGAGTACTGGAAACTGCCCATTCATGCAGTGAGAATTCAATAAACATTAACTGATCTTTAGAATCTCAGCTCCCAGAGTGTTTTCTTGATAGGAAACTTTTAAATTAGAAAGGGTTACTGAATAATAGATGGAGTGCAAACTGCCTTAAATAAAGTTCCTTACCTAATTTAAAGGCCTCCTTGTCAGATTGAATCTAGTCAAGTTGCCTCAAGCCATATGTATTAAGCAGTTGTTCCTGCAGTCCAGAGGAGACCTGCCTCTGCCCTTAGAAATTCAGAAACCAGTGCTCATTTTTCCTTCTGTCATTGTGGCAGAACGAAAAGGCAACAATTACTTGTATCAAGCTAATAACATTCAGAAGATAAGAAAACATGCACTATTAGATGGAGCCCACTGTGCTAAGGAAAAAAAAAAAAAGCTACTTCAATGTATTCAGTTATTAGAATTAAAAATGGCAGTATGAAAGAAACATAAAAAGAAGCCAGGAAGCCATTAAGGAAGTAAGGCTTATGCATGTCCTCACCTGAAAGAAAAGATGAACTTCAAAATATAGGTCACTGCCAAACCACAAGCATCCTGGAGCACTAGCTGCAACTCTGCCATTTGAACAGAAACGAACTTTTTTTCTTTTACTTAGGAATGGACTTTTTGCTTAGTGATAGCCCTTAGCAACCAATCATGTACAGGTAAGAATAGCTTCAGTTTTTCAGAATCAATCATATTACTTGACAATTTTTATAGCTTTATTGTAAATTCCCCCTTTGCCTTTAAAAGTCCTCTTCTTTTCTCCCCACTTCAGAACACATTTTCAATTCCTGCTCGAATCTGTGTCACTAGAATTGCAATTCTCAGACCCCAGATAAAAGCCTTTGGTTTGCCCTTCAGTCTTGCTGCATTTCTCATTTGATATTACGTGGTGTCAGAAGTGGGATCCAAAGCAGCTGACCTTCACCTCCACCTCTGCTGCTGTTGTGGATTCAAGTAAGGTGCCTACAAGAGTTCACTGCACTCTGTTGTCTCCTGTGTTTTGGGTTACAGTAGTAGTCCTCTTGTTCCTGAACCTCCCAACTCAGTCAAGGTTCAGGCTCTGTTTTGGTGTCCTGTGTTGCCAGCCTTTACTAACAGAAGATTTTCTGTTGTGTCTCTGGTAAGTACACACTCTTTGTTAAAATGGATAGTTCACTGTCTAAAGAGGAGGCTACTAATCAGTCCCCTCTGGAATTCCTGCTGGCTTTATGTATAAAAACTATGGACCTTTGTCCTACAAATGTTTGTCATGCTGAATGATGATTACTCAGGATAACTTACAATTGAACTGGCTCACTTGGGGCTCTTTTGAAATTCCTAAATTGGTCTATCTGTGCAGCCGATTGAAAGAGGTTGTAAGACAAAACAGCCTGAGTGGGAAGCCTATTTTCATTGGCATTTCAAGGGCTCTAAATGCATAAATACTTCCAAAAGTGCTTCCCTCCAGAATACTAACTTGAAATTAACCAAGGCTAATTCTGAGCTGTTTCAGAGACTTACTAAATTGGAGGAGTCTTTCAAAGGCTCCTCTGATATCTCTGCTCATATTCCATTTGCTCCTCCTCCTGCTTGCTCACCACCTCTCTATCCTTCACTAGCTGAACTTCCTTACTCTAATGACTCAGATCCTGAGCCACCAGCCTTTGCCACTCCCTTTATGGTTAAACCTAATATAAGTGGTTCAGGGATCCCCCTCCATGATCTCTACTCTTTGGACAAAAATGGAACGCTGGGCTATTACTAAAGAGTTCCCAGATCCTAAATATAATCCTGTAAGTTTTGCAAAGGAATTTAATCTAGTGGTCCATGCTGAAGATTCAGGTCTTCTGAAGGAAGAGCTAAAGAATGCATAAACAGAGTAAATTAGAAAAATCCTTTCGAGAATTTCAGTAAGTGGAGAGCAATTGACCAATTGAATATTCTCAAACTAGCAAAAAAAAAAATGCTTTATAGTGATTCCTAAACTTTTTCCTAAAATTATTGATTGGGAAAAGACCCAACACTGCACTCAAAACCTGAGGAAGTTATGATTAATCACCTTGAAAGAATCTAAAACAAATATTGTCTAGATTCAATTAATTATGAAATGCTCACCCATTTATTTATCTATCTATCTATTTAATTTTTTAACATTTACTTATTTTTGAGAGACAGAGAAAGACAGAGCATGAGCAGGGGAGGGGCAGAGAGAGAGGGAGACACAGAATCCGAAGCAGGCTCCAGGCTCTGAGCTGTCAGCACAGAGCCCGATGCGGGGCTCGAACCCACAGGCCACAAGATCATGACCTGAGCCGAAGTCAGTGGCTTAACCGACTGAGCCACCCAGGCGCCCCAATGCTCACCCTGTTTAACTCAACCTTCCTGAACAGGTTAAATGGAAGAACTAAGCACATTTGTGTAACCTAAGCAACTAAACTGGGCCATTATGGATGTTTATAACCTAGTCAACTTGCCTGAACTAGCCAAAGGATCCAAAGAAAAAATTAAAAAGTCATTCAAATTTAAGTATCCATATTCAAGCTACCCAATAATGAGCTTACAAATGCAATATTTAACAACCAAATCTATCTTCCAAAATCCACCAGTCAAGCCATCCATCCTTAAAGGGGTTTGCCACTACTGTAAAAAGCCCAGACACCAAGAAAAGTTTTGTTTACAAGTGAAAGTCTCCTATAAGACCAATAGCCTCAGAAACTATGATTTCTCCCAGGAATTCCAACCTAAATACCCCCAACAGTAGAGATGCCCTGAGGACTGAAAGAGGATTTTTCCCTATGCTTTTGACTACCTGGGGAAAACAGACTTACCCATTGGGAATGAGGTAACTAAGGCTCTAACAGACACTAAAGCCACATACTCAGTCCTCATCTCCACCAGCCTCACCACCCCTTTCTTGGAGTACTAAAACTACACAAATGGTGGGTGTTTCTAGTCAACCCATGACCATTTCAAAATTCCTTTTCTTTCAACACAAGCCCAATGAAGGAACTCATCAATTCCTTTTAGTTCCCTCTGCCTCTATTCACCTCCTAGGACAAGATACCCCTGAGGCATACAAAGCTCACATTTTTTTTTTTTTTCCTCAAAAGACAGCTTTTACATCTTCAATTGACAATCCTCAAGAAGACTTGTCCATAGCTATCACAGTCTTCTCAGGCACTATAATTGAACCAAATCCCTTCCTAGATTCCATTCCACCTGAAATATGGTCTAAAATCAAAACAGAGGGGGCACGTGGGTGGCTCAGTCAGTTAAGTGGATGGCTCCTTTTCTTAGCTCAGGTTGTCTCAGGGTTATGAGTTCAGACCCTGCATTGGGCTCCATGCTGGGTGTGAAGCCTACTTAAAAATAGATAGATAGATAGATAGATAGATAGATAGATAAAATTCAACTGACATTGGGTACATTCATTATATACTACCAATACAAATATAAATTGAGGAAAATAAGCCCTTGCTTAATATTCACCAATACCCTTTAGATGCAGACGCTACTCAAGGAATTGAGCCCATTATTGAGGAATACATTAAGCAAGGTCTCACAGTTCCTCATACAAGTTCTTGAAATACTCCTATCTTGTCCAAAAACCTCTTGGAAGGGAATGGAGGTTTGTCCAAGATCTGAAAGCAATAAACAACACAGTTATACCTCAGCACCCAGTCGTGTCTAATCCTCACAACTTCCTTTAAGTCATATGACCAGAAAGTAAATTCTTTGGAGTCACGTATCTGTGTAGTGCCTTTTTCAGTATTCCTATCAATTCTAGAAGGTAGTTCCTATTTGCTTTCACTTGGGAAGGACAAGTACACTTGGACAGTAATGTCTCATGGATACACTGAGAGTCCAACCTATTTTTCTACAATCTTTACCATCAATAAAGAGTTTCGATATCAGTCCTCCCTTCTATAATATGTAGATGACTCCCGTGTTCAACTTCTGGAGAGGCATTTCTCAAAAACAAATTCCATCTCCTTCAAGAACTAGCAAAAAGGAGACACAAAGTATCTAAAGAAAAACTTCAATCCTATAAATCCCAAGTTAAATATCTGGGACATTTGATCACTGACCATGGCCTTCTCTGGATCCCAAAAGATTTCAAGGTATCTTGTGCCTTCCTGCCCCTAAAACCAAAAGACAATTCAGAGGGTTTTTAGGGTTGGCAGGATGTTGTAGAAATTATATCCTAAATTTCTCTACCATGGCTTAGCCCTTCTATTCCCTTCTTACACTGACCAAACAGAGACCTTTACATGGGCGGAAGGATCTCAGGAAGCCTTTAATAAGATAAAGCACAGAGCCTATATAACCTTCCTGCCCAGAGGCACCCTATTGATTACCTTTTTCCCGTTTGTTCATGAAAGAGAGAGAAATGTAACTGTTGACTCTTAATTGATTTACAGGAACCCCTCTTGAAAATATTGAATTAATTTGGTTTGCTGATGGATCTTACCTAAAAGAATAAACAAGTCAATATCAGGCTGGTTACAAAATTGTATCCTTAAATGGAACAACTGAAGCTGACTCAATGCCCCAAGCAACTTCTACCCAACAGGCAGAACTTCATGCATTACGTCAAGCTTGCATCTTATCCAAAAATAAAACTGCCAATATTTATACTGACAGCCAATATGCCTTTGGTGTTGTCCATGACGTTGTATTATTTTGAAAACAAAAGGTTTTCTGACCTCCTCTGGACAGAAGATTTAAAAAAAAAAAAAAAAAAAAGAGCGCTTATGTTTTAAACCTTTTAGGAGCCAATTACCTAAATCTCTACCTTACAAAAACCAAAAACTCCAACACACTCTATGACAAACAAGAGAAAAGCATTTGGCTGATGCATCTGCCAGGAGAGCAGCCCTAAATTTAGCCCCTAAGATAATCAAGGCATCCTTAACCTTGGCTGAGTCCTTTATCAATATGAAGGACCAATTTCTAACAGCATATTTGGCTGCACAACAAAGTAAGAAAAAATGTGTTGAACAAGAATGCAAATTTAAACCAAAAAGAAATTTATGGGTAAGTCCAAGTGGATGGCCAGTCTTCCCTGATTGTCTACAGAGAAACAAGTATTAACAATAAATGTATATCATGACTTTTAACGATTGGAACACTGACAAAATGATCTTATGGGGAAATCAGTACTACTGGAAGCTATCTCTCAAAGTCGGTTCCCAAGTATACCAGAAAAAACAAATTTGTTCAAAATAAACCCCTAAAAACCCATTCATACCTCTATGGAATATTTTCCCTATCTTAGGTCCCTTTGTTGTGTGGCAAATGGATTTCATCCAGTTGCAGCCTTCTTAGGGATACAAATTTGTATTGGTAATGATCCGTATGCTTTCTCACTGGGTAGAAGCATTTCCATACCACAGAGCCACAGCCTCATCAGTGAGCAACATACTATTGGGAAAAAAATATTCTCATTTGTAGAATTCCCTCAGAACTCCCTAATGACAGAGGTTTCCATTTCACTGGTCAGGTAATTCAATCTGTAAAATCTGGCACATCCTACATTTTCATTGTGTTTACCATCCCCAGTACTCAGGACTGGTGGAATGCACCAACAGGATTATCAAAAATCAATTGGCAAAACCCATAGAATCCTTTAAAATGCTTAGGCCCAGAGCTCTGCCCTTGGTGTCGCTCAACAGGAAAAAGCAGGTTGTCACCCTTTGAACTAATCACTGGCAGACCTATGAGGCTAGATGGAAGGAATATATGAACCAGCTTTCCGAAAAGGAGACCTTTTAATCTACTGCAAGGAACTCATAAACGCCCTCAAAACTAACTTATACCTCATAGAGCAACCTTTTCACAGCATGCTCCCAGAAGACAAAGACATACATTACCATGACCTGTAACCTGGTGATGATGTTTATTGGAAACGTCATCTCCAGGAAGATACCTCACAGCCAAAGGACCATACCAAGCATTATTAACCAATCTCTGTGCTGCTAAACTCAAGGGTACTGATGCATAGATTCATTTTAAAAGTGCATCAGCTCCTGAATGGTCATCTGAAGCCACTGGGGACCTTAAATTTAAAGGCTCCAGACAGCCCAGGACCATCTTGAAGACTACTCAGCCAGCATTAGAAGCATATGACACCTGATATAGACTGCTTCCCAAGAATCTGGACCAGGCCTGTATATTAAACCCTTTAGCCAATAAACATTCATGAAATATTTGGTATCCTACTCCTTGTCACAGCAGTAACTGTACTCCACTTGATTCTTCTTTTTCCTCCTGGTTTCAATTGTTTAACTCTGTTTAAAGGGTTCTGATTTTACTATACCCAAGGATGATTCCCCTGATCCTATTCATTCTGTCCTTAGTCCACAGGGAAACTTGGCATAAAAATACCTTTATTTGGTTATCCCAGTCTATGGCCAAAATAGGAGACTTATCTAATTGTTGGACATATCATCATAAGCCCCTTACCAACTCTATGGTAACTTTGTTATACCTGTTAATAATTTTTCATCCCTTCTGAATTGCACCACAAATCAAACAACCCCTTCAAGCTCCACTTACTGTGTCAAGATAGTTTTGCTGCCAGGCAAAACATACCCCATGATTTTGGGTCCCCCTGTCTAATGGAGTACCAATGATATCCATGAGCCCTCCTTTATCAATGGCTTGAATCAAAAATAGATATCCTTCTGTATATCTTGCCCTGACCCTCTATGTAACACCTTCTAACAACTAGAAATGAGATCTATAGGCTGGGCAAACAAGCCACTCAATTCCTGAAAAAATAATTACACTAAACAACATACAGATCTCTCGTTTGATCATAAACCCTCTTCCATACTGGTAAACAAATCTATAAATAACCATACACTAGCAGGTGTACTTTGTGTACCCTCAGGACACATTTGTCTGTGCATATAAAAATAAACCACAGACATTCAATTGTTTAGACAGACTCCTCGGAAAATGTCTCCTGGGTTATATAATAACTCCATTCACAATTCTTAAATTAATAACTCAAGGTTCCCAGAAACCAGGAAGACAAAAGAGAGTCCTTGATATAATTAAAGGTTAACCTGATGAAAATCCCTCTGAATGAGGACAACAGGTGTGGCCACTCCCAAAACCGTCAACCTAGTTTGGGGGTCAACTCTTTAGAAACAGCCTAGTTTGGGAAAATTTTTAGTTCCTGGCCTCGGATAGTACCTGCATGGAACAAATACATGATATGAAACCTATCCCAAACTATAAACAGAATGGCCAGATCAACTTCCAGAGCCATTAGAGCTCAAAAGAAATCTTCAGATTTTCCCTCCTGTGTGGTCCTTGACAACAACATAGCTTTAGACTACCTGTTGGATGCCCAAGGAGGGATGTGTGCTATCACAAATACTTCCTGTTGCACTTGGGTTAATGCATCCAGCCAGGTGGAATGGGAAACAACTAAGCTTTTCAAACCCACCAAACCCCTAAAAGGAACTCCCTCCCCTGGAATAACAAGATTGTTTAACCTTAGATTTCCATATTTATTCAGCTGGCTTCCAATTGGGATGGGGACCATCCTAAGAATGGGGCCACAAATAATATTACTCATTGTTTTATTAATCTCGTTGTCTTAATGCAACTATTAACTCTGCATTTCTCAGTGTTGTACAACTCAGGAAACCAAAATCATTGCTCAAAGGCTTCAAATGATACGCCAAGCCTACTCATGTGGACTTCCTCATGCTCCCATCATAAATTTGATAAAGTGCTCAAGTGAAGACAGTGCCTAAGCTTTGTCTCCTGAAAACCTCCCTGTTGCATAATTGTGGTCACAAGCTCTCCTCAAACAGACCAAACACCCTGCCTCTAGTTTCCCTCCTCTGTGGGATGTGACTTTCTAAAAACTAGCCTTCCTAGTGCAGAGGACACCTATACCAATGTTGGATGACCTATTAGTTGAGGAAAGATTTTGATCAAAGGGGGAGAAATGTGAAAGAAGCATCAAAATGGAGTCAGTCTTGCCAGGAGAGCTATTTAAAATGGAGCTGGGAGGCCATTAAGGACATTTATGCATGTTCCCACCTGAAAGAAAAGATGAACTTCAAGATATAGGTCACTGCCAAACCACAAGCATCCTGGAGCACCAGCTGCAACTCTGCCATTTCAAGAGAAATGAACTTTTTTCTTTTACTTAGAAATGGACTTTTTGCTTCATGATAGCCCTTAGCAACCAATCATGGCCAGATAAGAACAGCTTCAACCTGTCAGCACCAATCATAATACTTGACAAACAATTTATGTGGCTTTAGTGGAAATCCCCTCTTGCGTTTAAAAGCCCTCCTCTTTTCTCCCAACTTTGGAACACATTTTCAATTCCTGCTCAAATCTGTGTCTCTTGAATTATAATTCTCAGACCCCAAATAAAAACTTTTGGTTTGCCCTTCAGTCTTGCTGTATTTCTCAATCGACAAAAGTACGATGCCAAGCATCAGAGTAATTCTCCCTTACTGATTTCTCAACAATATCTCTAAATTTCATTTGTAAAAATTAATTTATTTCAGAATTGAAGGAAGAAGTGTGGTAAGCAACACAGTAATCCTGCCCTTCTGACTTTCCAACAATTTCTCTAAATTTCTTTTATAAAAATTAATTTACTTCGGAATAGAAGGGGCAGTTTGAATGCCAAGCAGTATAGTTATTCTCTCCAACTTCCCCCTAACTTTCCTGCATTTCTTTTTTACAAAATGATTTCAATTAACTGAACAATTTATTTTGTAATTTTAAAGAAAAAGAATACACTCAAAAATACAGATGATAGAATATCTTTTTATACTGCTCAAGCAACTCTCTCTGATATTAAATCAAGAACTATTATTTTGGTCTTTTGATCTCATTATTCTCTAGAGGAAAGGCTTTAGGTTAAGAAAGAAAGTTATTGCTATTCTGAGCTCCTCCAAGGGTCAGTCACCTTGGCAACTTCAAACTATGTATCTAAACCTCTACTTCTTCCTGGAGCACAGATGAGATTTCCCAATTCCCCAACTCTGTAGAGGAGGAAGCTAGCATTCCTTAAGGCCACTTGTGCCCTCTGAGACCTGCACATATGATTTTCCACTGTTAAGGCTGATAACACTTCATTCTATTCCCTAGCCACAGAAACATGTCCCAAGATTCGCCTATGGGTTGCTTCTAAAAGTTGAACACAACAAATAACACCTCATCAAGTTATATACTTGAAATATGTGCAGTTTACTGTATGTCACTTATAACTCAAAAAAGTTATTTTAAAAAAATGAGGATCCTTGACAACAAGACCACCCTAACTCTGCTCAAAGTAAGCCAAAGGAATAATCCCAAGCAGGTGAAAATTCATCCAGAAAGTATTCGGGGGTCTTCTGTATATTAAAGATAAATAATTAGTAGAGGCTTCAAAATCTAACCCACAGAATATGGCTACTATTATTTGGTCTGGAAAAATGCTAGACACAACCAAACCCTCACCTAGCCTCATTGAAAAAAAAAGATCTCACTAAGGTAACACAACAAACCTTTCAGCTTTGAGAAACAGAACTTCCTAAAATAACACTAAGATAAATCAATGATGAAATATATGAAATGTATGCCTAGGTTGTATAAATGAGCAACTAACAACCAATAGTTATTGAGTGTCTACTATGGGCAGATGCTGTACAAGGACCTCAGGAGACCAAGGTAAACCAGAATGAAGACAAGGTGCTGCTGTCAGGAGCTCACTTTCTACTGGAAGCAGGCAGAGTTAGGAGACAGTAACCACATGAACAAATAAATTATTAAAGGAATAATAACTGTGGTGATAATAATCACAGCTATCACTTATACAGCTCTTAATAGGTGCTAAGGCACTGCTTGGAAGTATCATTGGAATGAAACCACCCTAGGAAGTGGTTCTATTTTACAAATTAAAGAAAAGGCCCAAAGTCACTTAGTTAGGGGTAGAGTGAAAACTTGATTCCAGTCATCTGGATTCAGGGCACAAGTTTTTCTCCACAATCATACCACCAAATGTGTGAGGTAAAGCAAGCAGATGAAAAGGAACTACTGTAGACAAGGTAGTGAGGAAAAGTTTGTCAGAAGAAGTGACATTTGATCAGAGATCTAAAAAACAAGAAACATAGCCCTTAATTCTGATAGTGACTTAAGAGTAAAAATAGTTGTCTATTGGGCATACCTACTTCATGCCATCTGCGCAAAAGGAATGCTTATTTTTATATTATATCTATGGCAGAGGCACAGGTTGCTAAATAATTAAATATTTTGGTTGCTGTTAAAAAAAACTGGACAAGTGATATTCAAATGAATGACTAAGAACCAACATAAAATGATAAACTTAATAAAATTTATAGTTCACCAGAGTCTACAATACACAATGGTTGAAAAACATCCCAAATCCCACATTTAGCAGTTACTTCATTCAAACTTTTTTGCTTGCTAAGAATCATGCCACACTTGTTCAAATGACTGCTAAACTTGAATGAGTCAGCTCTGAATTAAAGACATTGTTAAAGTCTTCCATCCTATCTCACAGAAGACTGGTATTTTTTAACAAATAAAGAAAAAAGCTACTGGTTTCTTTTTTTAAGCTGCATTCAGTCCTTGACAAATATACCCTTTATACATATTCTGGCATGGTGTCTTCAAGAATTCCCCAGATTTCCCTAAGAGACCCCTACCCCTCACGACTTTCCAGCTTGCTCAAGTCTAGGCAGATCCTATTTAAGCAGAATAGAATCCACAACCTCTGACTCAACCCCAATCTTAGGAGCTTAAACAAAGGCTCCAAGTGATAAATTCAAGGCCCTTTATAGAGCCATTTTTTGCCCTACTCATTCCCCTCAACCAGAGGCTCCTTCTCTGTTCAAAACTTGAAGAATTTTGTACTTTAATAAGGGGCCATTTGCTTGCATGTTGCTATACCATTTTATCACCTTATTCTAATACAGATACAGACTGTAGTACACAGTTATGGGATGTGGAGGGAGAAGAGAAAGGACAACTGAAGACAAAAAGGGAAGGCAACCTATTCAAGCAGCATTTCTATTTCTGTCTCAATCCTCCCACTCAATTCTCTTTACCGACCTCTAATGCTCAGCTCCTTTCAATTTACCCTACCCTCTAATTCCACAGCTGAACCTCTGACCCCATGGTTCTACTCCAGGTCCACAATCCTATCCTCAGGCCCATCCTGTTTAGAGTTTCTGCCTCAACCAAGTTCCTTGAACATTTCCATTATCAAAGCCAACCAGCTAGGAGTTGAGGGGGAGTTCCAGCTTTTGCTGAGATCAAACATGTCACTCCGGGACTCAGAATTCAATTGTGAACTCATTTCTCTCATTATATGTGGTGGTGAGATTCTTTTATTTGATCATACTATACTCTGGCATATTCTGGATTACAGACTAATCTGAGCTCCAAACCACTAAGCATAAAACACAGCATGCCAGACCCTTCAAAATATGTTATACATGTGATCCTCCCAGAACTTCTTGGGGGGTAACAGTTTTTGGAGCACTGTGGAAAAAGCAAAATCACTTAACAACCATGGAGACTTAAATGTATATTTATAAGAGATAAGAAAATTATTTACAAATGGATTTTTATAACACAGCCTGTTTTTATACTGGGGACAGTCTGGACCCTGAAGTGGTTTACAGAGCAAAAGAAAGGCCATTATTCAGGAAAAAGGCTCTGTTTTTGATTCCTTATAACTGGCTTTACCCCATCTAAGATTGTCTTGTAAGACAGTCTATACTTTATTTAAATAGTTGAATTTTGGTAAGTTCCTATTGAAATCTGCCTCCTCTCAATTCCCCTAAAGGCTAAACCAGGTGTTACTAATCCCCAGGTGCTCTGCTCCTACCAGAGACTTCAATCTGATGGCCTGACATCAAAGAAATGTTCATAGTCTCTTAGAGATAGATGATTTGTTTACCGTGTCTCAAATGGCAAAATTCTGGTTCAAATGAGAAAAATACTCATTTGAAAGAAAGGAGGCAGAAGAATGAAAAAACCTTCCACTGGGTAGATGTTTATCTTTCCAACTTAAGTTAGAATAAATAATTCTAATGACCCGAGTGACTCACAGTGACTCTGGATTTGCCGGGGGTGGATCTTTTATGCCTATCTGCACAATTCTACACCTGCTCAGTAACAAAAGTATAGCAATCCTTTTTCATGCATCACAAACCAAGTATTGGCATGTAATATTGATAATACCTAACAAGTAAAGACAGGCTTTCATTACTAATCTTGTGCTTACCCATGCTTTTCAGTGTAACTATTCAAATACTTGGAAATGCTTATAATTTTCCATGACCCACAGCTAGAATATATATAAATAATGTACAGAAAGGATTGCCTGAGATGTAAGAATTTTTTTCCTGTTGTTTACTTTCAAAGGAGTAAAAAATATTTCAATAAATAGGAACATTTGAAGGGTATGGATAAAATTCAAGGCTCATACATGGTTTGAATTATTTTTCCATGGGTATACAGTAGTCAAACTGATTTTTAATGAAATCTTTGGCAATCTTACTGTCTATGGGAAAAATTGAGTGCTAACTACAATGACACAATTTGTCATTTTAGTTTTCAAAATCATGCCAAAACAAACGCCTCAGATAAAAAGATGAGAAAATAAGTGCTGGTGGTTTTTCCTTCTCATATGCTTCAGATACATGCTTTGATATCTTAAGCAACAGAATTACTTTCAGTTCCCCCAAACAATCGGTGTTCTCTCTTACTTTTTGGCTGTTGCACATTCCAGTCTTCTGCATGGATGTTCTTCCTGTCATAAAAATGTTCTTCTTCCATTCCTCTTGGTTAACCCTTATTTATCCATCACACAGATATGCGCTAAGAACTCCCATCTTCCAGAATCCTTCTGTGACCTCAGCTAACCCTTTATGGTTGTTTGGGCTGTGTCTCATTCTTTAAAAATGCCTTCAATTTTCAGCAAGAAATTCTTATAAATAAAGGACATGAATGCTTATGATACATGATGTAGGCCTCTTGTAAACTGTCACATCCTATTTCATTTTTAATTTGTGCTATTCTTTAAAATAATAGAACCGTGTTACTTTATAGATACTGTCTATAAAGATTTCACTGAGTCAGGCTGGCCGTAACCTTTCTGGGTAAAGCTGATTAAAAAGGGAGAAGGGACTAAGGTGTTGCTGGGATGACATGGGGGAAGATTCATTCACTTACTTCATGTTTATTAGAGGCCTACTCTGCAAATCACCATTCTGGTTCTGATGACGTGGCAGATAAGGAAAGAAATAGGTACACAGATACACTCACTTGCCACCTCACTCAGAACGTTATCAACCAAAGCTGGCAAACAGAATAGAACACCTGCAAACAATATAGGTACTGACAGGAAGCATACAGTAACATTTAACAAGACACAGGAATGCTTTTGGCAGGGGGATAAGGTAAAGAGTTTCAAACATTTCACAGTCTTCAGTAACTGTAGGTGGATGGAGGAATTCTTCCTAATCCATCCAGTGATCTGGAACAGGGCATTCCTGATGTTTTGTGTTGTGAAGACGATGATTTCTTCTCCTTCCCCATTTCCTCCTTCTCCTTCTAGGGTTTTGTCTTTCTTTTTTTACCCCAGTTTTACTGTGATATAATTGACATATAATACTGTATTCCTTTAAGGTGCACAACCTAAGAATTTGCTGTGTGTACATATTGCAAAATGACTGTTAAGGACTTCGTAATACCCAAATTGCATAATTAAGGTTTGTTTACTAAGCTGAATACTAACATGTTTGAATTTTCTACAGATTAACTTACCTCAACATATGAAATTGGAAATATTCCTATTTTGTCTGCCAGCATTCCTTCAGCCCAGTTTTCATCCACTCTGCGGATCACAGTCAGAACATCATCCTGAAGAAAGAGCAAACATTAGTCTCTTTGATCCCATTAAGTTCATCACTTAATTTCCCTTTTCAATAAAGGGGCTCAAGTTTCAAGAGTAAATGAATCTAAATGCCATGACCTATCTTTAGTACATGAATCCAATGTTGCCACAAACTAAGTGGCCACTACAACCTGTTGGTTCTTTCAGACCGTTGTAAAACTATAAACTCCTTCTATACAGGGGTTGGCTGCTCATTATGTTAAGATCCACAAATTACAACCTTAAATGCTACTCACCCCAGCCTCTTGAACTTCCGTTTTAGACTGGCTTTCAGGCTCTTCTCACATTCTCTCTGATAATACACCAAATACCCACCTTTAAATGCATATCCTACTGCTTTTCTTTATAAAAAACACTATTGTGTTTATCTACTTAAAATTTTAAAGGATTTTATCAATTCAGTGGATATACTCCTGTGTGCTTTCAGCAAAGAAATTTATGTATAAAATAAGAAAGTAATGATGTTTCATTTTGTTATTCATAATTCAGTAAGCTAAAATCCCTGAGTGGCACACATACCGTGTAAAGTGGTTTAGAATTAAATTTAGGCTATAAATATGAAAATGATACCACACAGACTATCAAACAAAATTATCTTTCATATAAGAATGGTCTAGTTTTAGGGGCGCCTGGGTGGCTCAGCCGGTTGAGCATCCTACTTCAGCTCAGGTCATGATCTCACAGTGTGTGAGTTCGAGCCCCGCGTCGGGCTCTGTGCCAACAGCTCCAAACCTGGAGCCTGGAGCCTGGAGCCTGGAGCCAGCTTGGCATTCTGTGTCTCCCTCTCTCTCTGCCCCTCCCCCACTCATGCTTCCTCTGTCTCTCTCTCTCTCTCTCTCTGTCAGAAATAAACATTAAAAAAAAAATTAAAAAAAAAAAGAATGGTCCAGTTTTTTGTGACTTTAAGAAAACTGCTTCCAGGTATTTTTAAAAGCGCAGGTATTTTTAAAAACTATTTTATCTTTTTGTGAAAGGAAATATAAGCCATATTCCTGTGTATCTGGGTCCACAGAAAGAGTTGGCAAACAGAAAATCTCATTCTAAATTTACCTTTGCAAACGGAAGGCAATCTTTGTCTGCTTCCTTGTCTTTCACTTCAAAGTCATAAAGTGCTTTGCACTGAGGTGGGGGCTGAGGTAACGGCTTGATGATCTGCACAAAATTGGTGGGAAAAAAGCCATGGATCCCATTGACTTCCCCATGGTACCAATTTTCATCCACTTGTCGCCGCAAAATGATGATGTCACCTTTGCTGAATTTAAGGTCTCCAGGCTCTTTCCCTTCGTAGTTGTATAATGCTTTGGCACAAGGTAACTGAGGTATACCCTTAGGGAAAGAGATGAGTTTTAATTAAAGAATGATCCAAAAGCATCTAAAAATTTAACTGTATTATTATTTTTAGTCAAGGTCAACTCAACACAGAGTGCAGGTCTCTGGAGTTTAGCAGGTGGGAAAATGAAACACTTCCTGGAGGAAGTGACACATAAGCCAAGTCTTCAAGGATACATAGGAGTTAGCCAGGCAAAGCTGGAGTAAAAGATAAAAGTAAGGCATTCTCACCAGAGGGCACAGCACCAGCAAAGACATGGAGCACACTGTGCAGAGGGACTGAGTTTTATAAAGAATGCAGGAATTATAGAATATAAAGTGTAGAAGAAGTAGACAGAAGCTAACTCATGGAAGATCTTGAATGACATGTTAAAGAGGTTCAATCGCTGTGTCCTTCAGGCAAAGACAAGCCCTCACAGGTTTGAAATACAGATGGCCATGGTAAGAAGCATGTGTCAGTCAGCAGATGAGGCTGGCATGAGAGTGGAAAATGGACAGGAAGTGGGCAGGCGGACAGATAGCTATGTGCTAAGCACAAGCCTTAACTAGTTGAATTTTTTTCTTTTTTTACAGCTGAATCTTTCTAATGAATAGGAAGAAGCATTACTCACAGTACTGCCCTCTCCCTGTGCTCCTCCATCTCCCCGCTCCCCAAAAAAGTGGATCACAGTTTTATACTCTTGAGGCAACAGAACTTCGTAATACACTTTTTAAAAATTACTTTGGTTTCTGGTCAGAGAGTTAGAGTCTGGCTTGCTCCTAAGCCAAATTTCTTTTGTTAAATATTTTTGTTTGGCTTAAGAGGAATAGCCAATTCTTGGCTCTCAAAATGCTATTGGCAGTCATCTTGTGTTGGCTTGATCCATGTGATGTGTTTGGTTAATGAGAGCTGCTCTAGAGGCCAATATCCTGAGAAGACAGGAGCTGAGCCTTCCAGAAGTTCTGAAACCCTCATGTGCCCTCTGACTTTTGGACCCTGACCTAAGATCCTGCCTATGAAGGCATGACTTCTGTTATCTGACCGTGACCTAATCTCATAAACAATTCTGCTGTGCCCCTTGGTTTCTGCAGAAGGAAAATGCCCATCAGGAACTCTGGAGCCTCACAATCCTGTGAACTTTAGTCATATTCCCCTTCAGTGTCGAATGCTAAGGAAGGACTCTAATTTTTGTCTACTCACAGAGATGCCTCACTGCATTCTCTACTTTATTGTATATTTATTGAAGCCTGGTTATCAAAATATAACAATATTTCCCAAGGCAGGCTTGAGAAAATAATAGTAAATAAACATAGAAATGAATATTATTATGAAACACTGAAAGAGTGATGGAGTCAAAGACAGAGAACTGACAAGTCCTGTAATAAACCAACTCTTGGAACACAGCTGTATGGGACCATGATAAGGCAGTTTTACGTAAGGGTTGGAAACATAGACTCCAGAGCCAGAATGTCTACGTTTGAATCCCAGCTCGGCCACTTACTAGCTGTGTGCCTCAATTTCTTCATTTGGGTTGCTGCGAGGATTTGGTGAGTTAATGTATGTAAACCGCTACAAAAGACCCAGCAGTTAGTAACTGCTGTCGCACCCATGAACTATTATCATCATTGTCACTGCCCAGTATGAAAAGCCTTGTTCACCAGTGAAACACAGCACCTGAAAATATATTTGTCTCTACGCAGCTGGATGCTATTCCTTTTTGGACGAATTCACATAGCAATTACATTTTTAATACATATTCACTGTATAGCAATGCAAAGAATGTTCCTCCAAGGAAGTGCTGGAATCTTGAAATGTGCGTTTCTGAAGCACACATTTGTTTTCTAAGTGGAATCCATTCATCTTCTGGTTGAACAGAAGAAATTACAAATTCACTGACATGCACGGTTTAATAGGGGATGGCATTTTAGATGTGGCTGTAGTTCATCTTGACAGGGCTAATGTAAGGCATTGGGAGCCTGCATGAATTAATTGAAAATCCTATTACAAACTCGGTGACAAATAACTCTATTCACCATTATGGCCTGTTCTCTCGATTTTTTCCCCACCTCAATTAGCTCTGTTTGGCCTACTCTGTCCAAATCCATGCCAGCCAAATCCATGCACCAAGATACAGATTTAGCACTCTTAGAAACCATTCTGAATTGCTTCTTGAAGAGATCTGTAAAATTCCCAAAAAAACCACAGTATGGTTCTTTTGTGATATGCTCACGTGGAAACTGAAGGAATTTATTTCTTCACAGATCACTTCCACACACCAGTGGCCCAATGGACTTATTAACTTTTCCACCAAAGCAAATCTATTAAGTACCCCTAAAATCATCACACATACTTAATACAATGAATGGTAAGGATAAAACTCATGATAACAGTGATATCCATTATGGTTAGCCTAGTTACATCCCTGTGACTGCAACCTAAAATTCATTAATTCACACTGTTTTGCTAAATCTTGACTGCTAAGGCTATTTCAGTGATCAATAACCACAGAAAAAAGAATCATAAAGCTTACGGCAATCTAATCCACAAGCAGATATTTGCGCATCTGGCTGTGTTTTTCTATGGTGTTCTTTTTCAATTAAATTCTAAGAGGCTAAAAAGCCAGTTTGTGTCAAGTTTCTCAAAAGAAGGTTTCCCACATTAAATAAAATGAATTCTACTCTGATTTCAAATCAAGCAAAGTTCAGTGATCTTTAAAAGACTTATTCCCACACAGACTGCAGATGATTAAGGATAAATGGTTACACGACTTGGAAGGGCAATAAAAGAATGAATTTTCCTTTTGCAACATCTGAAGGATAAAGTCAAAACAATTGGTTTGATAGCCTCAGACTACTCTTGTGGGTAAAATACGTCCGGGGCCCACGGAGGCACTGCCTTCTCATTCATCTCCTTTGAAAGGTCTGGGAGTCATGTCATCACCCAGGCCCTTTGCCCCCCGTGCCTTCGGCAGGCTTTCCAAACTGCTGCCTTTCTTCTGTATCCTCTCATCAGGCCAAGGCCCCCGAGGATCTGTAGAGCTTACATTTCACTTGGCTACACATGAAAGGGAGGCTTAAAAGGAGAGAAAGCCAGAGAGAAACGGACTCTGCAGTCTAACCTTGAGTTTGCAGCTGTCATTCATGTTGCCAGCTTTATCAAAAACCTTGGCAATTTAGACAGGTGAGCTATTATAACGATTCTTAATCTGGAATACATTTCAATAAACAGTGACTATTTTGGTCATATAGAAAGGAATAAATACGACAGTGGGCTAGTTTTACTCTTAAAGTAATTTTTGCTTCTACATTATGTATACAGATATTTTACATGACATTAAAATCCTTATGAGACCCACACACAAATATTTTTGATGAAATACTTTACACTCCATTTTTGTATCATCAAGTGTATTCCAATATATCTAGCAAAGCAGTACTTGATGATGTAGCTGAGATTCTAATGGGTAAATAAAACATTCACTGCCAATTTATTTTATAGACTCTAAATGCCAATGCCCAGATATACATGCAAGACAGCCTCTTTAAATTCAAATTCCTTCATGCATTTCTTATTGCTCCATAAAGTAAAAAAGATTCAATGACCTACTAAAAAGAATATCTGGAAGATACTCTTGCCATAGGAACAGCACCATGGTGTATATAATTTAAGAATTTAGTTAAATCTAAATGGGCATGAACTATGGCTGATTTCAACTTGACTTTCAAAAACTTTCCAGAAAGAACTGAAGCATAAAGAAATTACAGTAATAGAAAGTAATACATACAGAGTAACAAGTAGCAAAATGGTTCAGGAAAGGATTTTTTTAAATGTCCTTTGGACAACAAAATACATGTTGGCTTTTCCCTACAAAGTGAAAATCTATCAGAATATACCAATAGTATTTCGCAAAAATATTCTTCAATAGTTAAAAAAGTCTTACGTACTGATATCAAGATGTCTAGGTTGGATTATTATTCAAATATTATTTGACCATCCCTTGAAATGTTTCAACCTCAATATAACAAACATCCAAGATAAGTATTACAAGTTATTTTTCCAAAGCAGTATTAGAAAGGACTAAGAATCCCATAATTCCATAATAATCTATTTCTTTTTTTTTTAATTTTTTAAATGTTTATTTTTGAGAGAGAGACAAGGTGTGAGTGGGGGAAGGGCAGAGAGAGAGGGAGACACAGAATCTGAAGCAGGCTCCAGGCTCTGAGCTGTCAGCAGAGCATGATGTGGGGCTCGAACCCACAGACCGCGAGATCGTGACCTGAGCCGAAGTCGGACGCTCAACTGACTGAGCCACCCAGGCACCCTACGTTTCTTTTCTTTTTAATGTTTATTTACTTTCTGAGAGAGAGAGAGAGAGAGAGAGAGAGAGAGAGAGAGAGAGAGAATCCTAAGCAGGCTCCATGCTGACAGCAGAGAGCCCGATGTGGGGCTTGAACTCACAAACCACGAAATCATGACCTGAACTGAAATCATACACTTAACTGACTGAGCCACCCAGGCACTCCCGTAATAGTCCATTTCTTATTTGTTCTTTCCTTTAATAATTTTTTCTGGACAGCACTGTGCTGAGACATTTTCTCTGATGATCACTCTCTTAAGCTACCATCTGCTATCCACCCCACATTTGTCACATAAAATTTTCTCATCAGACTAATCATATCTACCAGCACTTTGAGGATGGCAGTTGTGAACAGACAGAAATGAAGAAAAACATGTTTTCTTCATTCACATTTATTCGTTTTTTGGTCCTTATTTTACTATTTCACTGCCATCTTTTCTTGCATGCTCATTTTCTTCAGCATTCTCCTTAAGCAGACTCTTTCCAGGTTGCCTATCTTTCTCCTCCACTCCAGACATGGTGCCTCAAGAAAGTGGGCTGAAGCTGGCTTTGCACTGCTTTAGTGCCCTGTGCACTCAGCTCCTGCTCACACTGCATACACTCTATCCACTCCTCCTCACCCTCAGGTTCTACAACCCAACCCACAAGCCCTTAGGGAGTTTCTATCCCAACCCATGACTAAATAGCAATCAGCCAGTTATTGCTTTCAACCTCGTTGTTTTAGTGATATTAACGGCTTAGGGAAAGGGTGGAGAGAGGGAAAAAAACAAAAAACAATAAAACCCAAGGTTAGAAGGACAGGAGACAAAGTAGCAGATTTCTCACCAATTTCCCTGGACAGTATTCTCACTGCTATTTAATCAAATGATAATACATAGTCATTTATTCGGTCAATACTTAATTAAATACTTAACCAAATGCAAATACAGAATGAAGTAAATTGAGGTTATAAGATTATGTTCAGGGGCACCTGGGTGGCTCAGATCATGATCTCACAGTTGGTCAGTTTGAGCTCAGAGCCTGCTGGGAATTCTCTCCCTCTCTCTCTGCCCCTACCCCACTCGCATGCACCCACACTCTCTCTCTCAAAATGAATAGTTAAAAAAAAAAAAAAGATTATGTTCAATCATCCAGAAAGAGAACAAAGAGCAGAATTTTCCAAACTTAAGAAAAAAATTATATGAGACTCTTACATTTTTTTCTAGGAACTGCAGTATAGAGAATAGATAAATACATCTGTGTAGGGTAGAATAGGAGCCTGATGTGGGCCTCGATCTCACAACCATGAGATTACGACCTGAACCAAACCCAAGAGTTGGAATGCTTAACTGACTGAGCAGGCACCAGCCATGAATCAGAAAGGGGGCCTTCACCAGAATGAGGCCGTGCTGACACACTGTGAAAAATAATTTCTATTGTTTATAAGCTAACCAGTCTGTGGTATTAGAGCAGCCCAAATGGACTAAGATACTCCTTCACCAAAATTCAAGAGCAGCCCATCTCTCCATCTTCCTACATCGAGAGTCCCCAGCACATATCTTGATACAGCTGCAGTTGATAATTACATGCTTTTATTTCACTTCTATTTTTATTTTCTCTAGCATGACTACTTCTGTTGCTTGGAATCAGATGTAAATAAGGCTAAGATCAGAGACTGATTCCGGTGCAGGTCAGCAGGACAGACTGTTTTCCAGATGTAGTGGCCATTGCCTCCTTGGGGAAGATTCTCCCAAGCCTGCCTCACCCAAATCTGGAGAAAGTGCTTCTCTTATGCTCGCTCATCCAGCATGTCTTATGCATACTGTTACTATGGCTTTCATCTTACTCAGTTTACAGCCTGTTTCCCCTACCAGACTGTAACCTCCTGCAGATTGGGACTATGTGTTATCCATCTTTACATCATGAGCACTTACCTCAGTGTCTGTGAATAAATTCTTGCTGGAAAAATAAACAAAAAAAATGAATTTATCTAGGTGGCTGAGGTCTATGATATGGATGACTAAGTGTAAAAATACCATATCCAAAGGAAAAACAAAAGACAATTCTGTGGACAGTCGGGCTCATTGGCTTTAAATGTATTGCACAGTATATGTATGCACATATTTCTGTGCCTCTGATACTCCTCATGAATGACAGATCGTGAACCCATCTTTTTGAAACTGTCTTCAGTGCCTTCTAAGGAACACAGTATATGGTGGGCACTTGACACTGAGGCACAGGAGGAGCAGGAATACGGAGGAAAGAATTTCATTCCTCATTCTAAACCTGTAGCACATGAAAGTGCCAGAGAAAAACAGGGAAATGTGAGCTAATCTGCTAACTGGTGTCTACTTCAATGTGCTCTGGAAACAAGACTAAAAACATGATCTGTTCTGGAAATGGGCAGTTCAGTTTGTACTAAGCAAACTGCTGGCATTTGAAAAATGTAAAGCAAATTACATAGCAAACCATACAAACAAATATTTTCCTTTTAAACTCATCTGGTGGTTATGAGGAAATAGTCACGTAGATGATATATAGCTTTTTTTCTTGGCTGGCCTTAAAAAGGGAGTATCCATCTGACAGACAAATCATTAAAGAAAACAAATCTTATTGAATTTCTCTAAGGGAAGATAGCTATTGAGAATGCAGTCACGGAAATAAAATGCAGGAAATTTATGTCACTCATTGCCCTGAATATTAGTTTTCTGTTTCATCACATGTTTAATAATTACAATAGTATTTTGCAAAGGGGAGGAAAAGTTATTGGGAAAATTTTCTGCAGTAACTTAAGCTATGATCTTGGGGACTCATGGCAGGATGAGGGATGTTTCCTGGTAAAAGGTCAAGTTTCTGTCTATTTGAAAAACAGCTTGATTCCTGGCAAGGAATCTGCCCCTGCCCTTTCCTAAACCTCCCACCTGCCCATGGGGGCGTGGGACTAGATGGAAAAGAACGACTATGTATGAGGAACTCTGCGTGGTCTTTGCCTAATCCTTACAGAAACCCAGAAGGGTAAGGAGAGTCAAAAATACAAAGGAAGAGGGGTGTGTGGGAGCAGGTTTTCATATTAAATAGAAAGGTCAGGTAAGGCCTCAATCTAATTCAACTGCCTCGTTTTAGACTTTTTTTGGTCCAGTGTTTTCATTAATATCCCAGAGAGATATGCTCGTGTAATTTAGACATGACATTATATGTGAAAGAAAGTTCAGAGTTTCAGACTTAAAACACCACTGGAATGAACCCACATGTATATGGGCAATTAGACAATAGTGCCAAGGCAATTCAATTTAGGAAAACAAAGTCTTTTCAACAGATGGTTCTGGGATAATTAGAAGCCCATATGGGGAAAAATGAGTCTTAACTCCTACCTCACATCATATACAAAAATTAATTTGAGATGAATCCCCAAAACAAACGTAAAAGTTAAAACTGTTTTTTAGAAGAAAACACAGGAGATTATCTTAGGGATTAGGTGGGTCAAAAACAAAAACAAAACCCAAAACCCTAACTAACCATAAAAATGTATAAACTGTAGTTCATCAAAATTGAAAAATTCTGTTCATCAAAATGCAATTAAGAAAATAAAAATGCAAGCCACACAAAGAGGAAAATATTTGCAATACATATACCTGACAAAGGATTTAAATCCAGAAATACAAAGAACTTGTACAAATCAACAACAAACAGTGCAATTTAAAAACAGACAAGATTTCGGGCACCTGGGTGGCTTAGCTGGTTAGGTGTCTGACTCTTGGTTTCGGCTCAGGTCATGATCTCATAGTTTGTGGGGTTGAGTCCCACGTCAAGCTCTGTGAAGACAACATGGAGCCTACTTGGAATTCTCTCTCTCTCTCTCTCTCTCTCTCTCTGCCCCTTCCCCACTCTCTCAAAATAAATAAATACATTATAAAAAAAACAGAAATATTTGAAGATATAATTCAAGAAGGAAGTTATTATATAGCCATGTAAAGGTACTCAACATCATTAGTCACCAGGGAAATGCAAAATAAAACTATAGTGAGATATGCTTTCACAACCATTAAAATGATTAAAATTAAAAAGACTGACAACAGAAAATGTTGTGAAAGATACAAAGCAACCAGAACTCAGATATGTTGCTAGTGGGGGTCTAGAATGGTTCAACCGCTTTGGAAAAACGTTTGACAATTTCTTATAAAATTATTCATATACTTACTCTATGACCTAACATTCTAATCCCAGGTATTAACTGAGAAATGAAGATATATGATCATACAAAGACTTGTCACAGAAATGCTTACTGCAGCACTATTCATAACACAAAAGTCCATGAACAAGAGACTAGACAAAAAATGGAATCCTTAGTAATATATAAAAAAAGAATCACTAATACACGTGAGTGAAAAAAATCAAAATTGATACTATATAATCACACTTCTTTGGCTTCAAGAATAGGCGAAAACAATCTACTGTAATAGAAATCAGAATAGTAGTTGTCTATCAGAGGTGGAGTTGTGAGCATGACGAAAATTTCTGAGATTAGAGACAGAGTCTATATTTTGAATAGGATGTTGACTATCCAGGTATACAAATGTGTTAAAATGTATTAGATCGTACTCTTTTTAAAAAAGTTTCATTTACTTAAGTAATCTCTACACCTGATGTGGCTGAACTCACAATCCCAAGATTAAGAGTTATGCACCCGTCTGACTGAGCCAGCCAGGCACACCAAGACTGTACACTTAAGAACTGTAATTCACATATGTAAATTTTATCTTAATATTAAAATATATAAAAAATAAACCACTAGCAGCACTTAGAAAAAAAATGAGAAATAACCACATATGCCAAATATGTGACTCTATATGCACATAGAAGAAAAGATACAAAAGCATCACAATGAATAACAACTTACGCTGGCAATCAAGAGAATGGCAAACCTGGCAAAACAAGAAATCTGAAGTCCAGAGGTATGGAGATTAGTGCCTAGAAAGACGGCTACTTTTTGAAAAGGAAATCCATCACCAATGTGCAGAGTATACATAGTATATAGGGTCTCTACTATAATCAGACCCTACACTTAGCACTAGTCAGCCTCTCACTAGATGTCCGGGTTACATTCTGAATTCCACAAGCAAAATGAACAGAGAACTGCAGTGTGTTCAGTGGGGAGAGGAACAGATGATAAAAGTGTTGGAAAGTATTATGATGGAGAAGCTGCAGAAACTTGAGATGTATCAGTGGGGCAGTATTAAAGTGAATATTCAAATATAGTGAAAAGGTCTTACACAGGGAAAGTTAAGTCGGTTTCATATTCACTGAAGAAAAAATAAAGGCTTAAAGTGATACATGCATTATTTAAGTTGGATAAAAGAATTTCCTGACAGTGAGGGTTGTTAAATATTGCAACGGATTATGATATCTCTTTCACTGGAGACTTTTAAAAATAGGACAGCCTCACAAGTTTAGTTCTGCCCAAAGGCAAAGGAACAAAGATTATGACACGTGATCTCTAGCAATGCTGTGATTTCTTTGGCAATCAGACCATTTGAAAGAATAATTTTATTCTTGATGATTTTGTGATTTGTTTCTTTTTTAGGAGTAGAATCCCAAGAAGTGCTAAGGTATGGGAGAGTGAGCTGGGAGGGGACATTTAGAAAGAAAACAAAGTGACAGTATGAATTAGCTTGTAGAAATCAAATTATGCCAGCCTTACTACTCCAAAGTCTATCACAACCTGTTACAATATTATCAGCAAAAGTAGAGGCAAGCTGAGCTGTGGTCAGGCACACCAAGTTGTCTTTTACTTTATTATTTTTATTTATATCAAAAAGTAATATGTAATATGTATTTCTGTTACAATTCTCCAAAGAAGTGTTCTGCCAGTTAATTAATATGAAGTTTACATAGTGAAGATTGAGTAATTACTACAGGATAATATTCTCTTACTTTGAAACAAATCCATTACCAGGATATAAAACCAATCCTGTGAAACCCATAGGGTAGAATCAAGATCTTTAAAACATAATTAAGTCTTCACTGAAAAAAAAATCTATCTATATGCATATGCTTTAGAAGTCTGGCTTTCAAAAAAATTCTAAAGTATGAATTGAATGTAGAGACAATCTTATGGTTCTTTCAACAAAGCTCTTTTACCTTTGATTAAGTCTGTTGTAAAATGATACTATAAAAATACCTGTAAATATTCTATGACACTTAAATGAGTGTTATTAGAATACACGAATTGCTTTTACTATCTACTTTCTTTATTATATGACTGCACAAGACATGCTACTATAAAGGAAAAAAATTTGCAATGAATAATTTTACCAATAGATAATTATTTTAAAATAAGTAGTTTACTGAAGTTCCCCTTTAAAAAAAAAAAAAGGTATTCCAATTGAAGTATATCAATCACTAAAAATATGAAATAAAGGAGAGAAACTTAAGGGGGAAATATTTAGTAATTAATCCAACAATGACTCTATTTTCCCATAAGTAATTCAACAGTAAGATGTTAATTACAGGTATTTTCAACCAAAATGAACCATCATATAAAAATGATGTGTTTGTGGGGCTCCTAGGTGGCTCAGTCAGTTAAGCATCCAACTTCGGCTCAGGTCATGATTTCATGGTTCGTGGGTTCGAGTCCCGCATCAGGCTCTGTGCTGACAGCTCAGAGCCTGGATCCTGCTTTGGATTCTGTGTCTCCCCCCTCTCTCCGCCCCCCGCCTCAAAAACAAATAAACATTAAAAAAAATTTTTTTTAAATGATGTGTCGTTTTTTACATTTCTAGGTGATTAAATATATAGCAAAGAATATAAAAATTAAGTGCAGAGTCCACATGTGTGCATCTGAGACTACTTTCATTAAGCATTTAATACATATTGCACAAAGAAGATAAAAGATGATTCTAGCTATATTTGTAGTAATAGAAAATTTGAGGTAATTAGAAATTGATCATCTGAAATAGCCACTGGCAAATTAAGTTACAGTTTTAAAATATCTTTTAATATAAAATACTACATTTGTATGTTTTTAAAAATTGTTTAAATGTTTTTTTGGGTAAAGCAACTAGTTTTTCATGGGCACCAGGCTGTGACTGACTTGAGGGCAGGCTCTGGATCTCATTCATCTTTGTATCCTGACAGCACAATACAAGGCACAGAATCAATCTGTTAGAGGACTGCTTTCTGGCTGCCTCTTCATTTCACCCTAAAGAAACCTGCCAGATTCATCTTCTTAAAATACAGCTTTTACCAAATCATCTGTCTGATTGGACTTTTTCTAATTCCGTTTCTAGCAAATTTAGCTCAAATCCTTCTCTCTGGCACTTAAGATGCCCACAGTCTGACCCCAAACTGTTTTCTCAAATTCTTCACACTCCTCTCCAACAAGTATCCAATATTCTAACCAAACTAGATTCCCTCTAGTTCTCCTAATATGGTCCTTTCCCTCCCCCCCGCCCCCCACCTCTGGGTCTTTTCTCTGTTATTTGCTCCACCCTAAGAGCCCTCTTCCCCAGACTACATGTCCACTTGTCAGAAGTCCATCCACCCTTTAAGACACAATTTAAACATCATATTTTCTAAGACCCTTATTCTCCAACACAGATATATATATATATATATTTTTTTTTTTTTTCTCCTTTTGAACCTCAGAAGGTTTTGTTTGCAGTTCTCTGTTGGCTTTATTATACCTTTTATTATATATATTTGAGTACTTTAATAACGCTACCAGACTAAAAACACTTTGACGGCAGGGATGGTCTCTCATCCTTTCTTGAAATCACTTGCAGAGTCTAATAACATATCTTACATATAGTAAACATATTTTACTGAAATGAACTGGATCAGTGTCTCCCTCTAGGCAATTCTTCTTCCTACCAACTACACAATTCTAAGAAAGAGAAGGAAGCTTCTCAACTCCTATCTTGTACCTTCTATTCACTTCTCTAAGGAATTCTGTTTAGGAAATTAGTAGAGTGACCCACATGGAACTGCCTGTATGTACCAATCAAGCAGAAGGACAGGGCACTGACATGGGTGTCTGCTTGTATTTTTGTTATTTTATCTGACCTAAGCAAGGAAATAAAAGAAAGAGACTTACATCAAGGCAGAATTTAGCAGTGGTGGGATAAACACATGCATTTAATTGCTTGAGTGACCTCCTTTCCTAAGGTCATAGTGAAATAACAAAAAGTATTTTTAAAAAAATAAAACCACAGCAGTTCTAGAAAATAGGGAAAACAACCATTAGCATACCAGAAAATTCTAGGAATTTCTAGAATGAAAGGAGGTGGAATCAAAAAAATCTCAATCAGTGGTGGGATTAAAAAATATAGGGCCAAAGACCAAGGTCATAACCATCATCATGAAGTCAAGTAATTATCCCAAAACACAGGGAAAAAAGGTAAGAGATGAAAAATAATAATAAAAAAAAATTAAGATATATGAAAGATAGCTCTAAAAAAGTCTAATATCAATCTAAAGTGAGACTCATAAAGAAAAACACAATAAGGGGGAGGAGAATCATGAACAAAATTACAATAATGAAAGAAAAGTTTCATGAACTAAAGACACCCAAGATCTCTGAGCTATAACAATCTCATTAAAAACCAAGCAGGGTTAATAAGGGAAAAAAATATATCCACATTCAGACATATTTCATTACACTGCAAAATTCCAAAGATAAGGAAAAAATCCTGAAAGATTTAGGGCAGAAGAGTTTACCATAATGGAACTAGAATCTGACTTCCTGGCAGCAACAGTGGATTAAAAGAGAATGCCTTTGAATTTCTAAGGGAACATGATTTAGAAAAATATAGTCAACTAAATTGTTAAATATGTGTGTGAACAAAATTAAGATATTAATGAATATATAAAATCTCAGAAAGTTTATCCCCCATGCATAAAATAAATAAAAAAATAAGTCAAATCAAATTCTAAAAAAAGTTCAAGGAGGTATCTCCCATCCTACACCCCCAAAACCCATAGAAAACTCCTAGAGAGAGGATATGTGATTCAAGAAACATGTATGACTAAATATGATCTAGAAGACATGAAGAAAATGGGAAAGAAATTTAAGGAGAATTCATTGGACTTAAAAGTTGGATTCATCCCACTTGCAGTGAGGCAGGATCTGGTGACACAGGTTATGTTTCCTTTTTAATCAACCCAACCACACTACAGTGAATGTTTATATAATCACAATACCACAAATGTTTTTAAGGGGTCTTGATTTATAGAATCAATCTCCAGGGGCACCTGGGTGGCGCAGTCGGTTGAGTATCCGACTCTTGACTTCAGCTCAGGTCATGATCCCAAAGTCATAGGATCGAGGCCTGCTTCAGGTTCTGCAGTGAGCATGGAGCCTGCTTGAGATTCTCTCCTCTTTCTGTCTCCAAAATAAAAATTAAAAAAATTAAAAAAAAAAAAAAAAAGACATAGATCGTGCTCCCTACTTCTGTAAGACCTGGTGATTCAACTAATCAATGTGATTTCACCTTGAGAGTTTATATCTAGGAGCTGGTGATCCTGATATGATGTAGATCATGGGGCCTGGAGAGTTAAGCATGTTACCTTTGGAGAAAATAAAAGCATAACACCTACTCTCAGTTCAAAAGGGGTTAGTTTACTTAACTTGTGAAATACATGAAAGTCACTTGACATGTCATCTTCAAAAATACCTATTTCTCATGCAAACTTAAGAGGTCAATGTATAATCCTAACTGTTATCTCATCATTTACAAGCTGCTTTTAAAGGCAGAGGGGTAGCAAGTTGATAGTGTATGAATTCTTAGAACCATAGTTGAAAAACTTAATCACAGACAAGATTTTGAAATGTTTAAAATAAAGCCATTTCTCTCTTTGTCACGAAGTCTTTTAGAAATATGTGGAGTGCCTGGGTGGCTCAGTTGGTTAAGTGTCCAACTTTGGCTCAGGTCATGATTTCACAGTGAGTTTGAGCCCCGCGTTGGGCTCTGTGTTGACAGCTCAGAATCTAGAGCCTGCTTCAGATTCTGTGTCTCCCTCTCTCTCTGCCTCTCCCCTGTTCATGCTCCATCTCTCTCTCTTTCTCTCTCTCTCTCTCTCTCTCTCAAAATAAATATTTTAAAAAAAATTTTTAAAGATATATAAGGGCAGTTTCCACCACCAACACCTTTAAGGACATAGCATTATACTTCCATTTTAATTTTCCCTGAGGGAGAGAAGTGAACCGGTGATTGGATTCATACTTAGTGCAAGGCCTATCCTGATTACACAATAAAAACAGGTGCTTTTCAAACTTTATTTATTTTCAAGCTTATGAGTCATTGGGTGTTCCCGTTGCATGCAATTCTGATTCAGTAGTTCTGGGTAGGGCTAGAGAGTCTGCATTTCTAACAGTTCCTAGGTGACAGCAATGGTGATGCTGCTGGTCCAGGAACCATACTTTGAGCAGCATGGGAATCAGGGATCAGTCACCTTCCGTATTCTTTGCTCATTCTTCTTCTTCGGTTGCCCCAGGGTTCAATCTTCTGACAGTTTCTCTTTTCTAAGTTCACTCCCAAGCTGATTTCATCTATTCCCTTCTTTTAAAGCCATTTATGCCAGCTATTACCAACCCTGGCTGCATATTAGGATCAACTCGGGAGTTTTTCTTCTTCTTTTAAAGTTATGTAAGGCCCCACCCCAAACCAATTAAATAAAAATTTCTAGGGTTGGGTCAGAAGTATAGGTTTTTAAAAAGCTCCTTAATGGTTCTATAAAAGGCTAAGACCTGTTCTCTACGCACTGATGTCTCCCAGACCTGATCTCAGCTACAACTTTTCCCCCGAACTCAAGTGTCTACTGCACATCTCCTGTTGAATGTATAATAGTTGACTTGTCTAAAATAGACCTCTTGACTTCTACCTGCCCTCACCAAAACCTGATCCTCTACCACCTTTTCCCATCTTGGTAAATGGCCCCATCATTCATGTAGCTGCTCTGACCCAAAGACTGAGCTTCACCATGATGCCTCTGTTGCCATTCTTTCTAATCTTATATCCAATTCATCAGCAATCCTCCTGGATCTACCTTCAAAATACATCCTAAACCACTGCATTTCTTACAGCTTCCACTGGTACCAGCCTAAGCCAAGATGATACTACCTCCATATTGCTACTCCTGAACCCCTAGAGTTTGATGTCCACACTCTCTTGCCTATAAATTTCCCACTGGCTTTCTTATCCACTTACAATAAAATACAAACTCCTTCCCATGGCCCCAAGGCTTTGCATTATCTAGCCGCTACTTTAACCAACTTCTTTCACTCCTTTACCTCCAGCTCCTACTAACCTCCAACTCCTAACCTTGTTGCTGTTCATGACCACTATACCTCTTTTCTGCCTCAGGATCTTTCTCTTATTTTTTCTTACGCCTACAATAATCTTTACAGGCTTATGTCTGCACAGTGGTCAGGTCTCTATTCCAATATCACCTCAGAAAAGGCTTCCCTGACCATCCCCAAATAGCCTCACACACAACCAGCACTTATCATAATGTGCTTACCCTAGTCTTTCTACCATGCTTATTTTCATGGCATTCATCACCACCTGAAGTTATATTAGTCATTCCTTTGTTGGTGTGTTTATTGTCTCCCCCTGACCCACCCTAAAACACTAGAACATAAGCTCTAAAACACACTTTGTCTTGTCAAGGTAGGATCATAGGCCTATGTCCATACCTAGCAAGCTGTAGGCACTCTAATGCATGTTGGTTGTTATGAACAGAAAGTTTATGTCCTCCCCAAAATTCATGTGTGAAAGCCCTAATATCCAACGTGATGGTATTTGGAGGAGGGGCCTTTGGGAGGTAATTAGGTTTAGATGAGGTCATGAGGATAGAGCTCTCCTTGTGGGATTAGTGCTCTTAAAAGAGGAGACACCAGGGTGCCTGGGAGGCTCAGTTGGCTGAGAGTCTGACTTTGGCTCAGGTCATGATCTCAAGATTCGTGAGTTCGAGCCCCACATCAGGCTCTGTGCTGACAGCTCAGAGCCTGAAGCCTGCTTTGAATTCTGTGTCTTCCTCTCTCTCTGCCCCTCCCCCACTCACACTCTGTCTTTCTCTCTCTCAAAAATAAATAAGGAAGAAGAAGAAGAAGAAGAAGAAGAAGAAGAAGAAGAAGAAGAAGAAGA